>NW_015165274.1:443122-450252 GCF_001447785.1 Gekko japonicus | reverse complement strand
ATAATAATAATAATAATAATAATAACAACAACAACAACAATAATAATATACTTTATTGTCATTGTACATAGTACAACGAAATTAAGGTGCAATCATTCGGTGATCTACAAGCATACTCATATACACTCACACAACCATACTCATATACACACACAAGAAAATATATCAACTTGGACAGTTCTGAAGGAGTTAATTCGTTGCTTGACTTGGTAACTTCAGGGAATATAAAGAGATGTTAGTGAACATTTATGCCTCAAATACCTCTCAGAAATTATTTTATAGCAAGTTGTTGGAAGTTCTCATTTCAACTTGGTAATGAATGATAACTTAGATCAGTGAAGAAAGTTAAAGGTGTGTTTTTTCCCAAAATTGATAAGAAAAATCTCCAAACAATTTGATTTAATACATTTCTGGTGATTATTAAACTCTGAAGAGAGAGACTATACATCAGAAGTGTCAAACTCATTTTTGTTATGAGGGCCGGATCTAACATAAATGTCACTTCGTTGGGGTGGGTCATGAGTGCCATAAAACACCTGCCCCCTGCTTCCGGCCGCCCCGCTTCCGGCCCTCATTCAGCCAGGAGGAGGCAGGAGAAGAGGGAGGGTAAGTTGCTTCCTCCCCGCCTCTCCCCACCCCTGCCTGCCTGGGGCCAGGGAGGGCCTTGGCGGGGCTTCCTCGCACTCCCGCCGGCCTTGCAGGTCCACCGCCGGGCCCCTGATGTCAGGGTGTGTGGCATATGCTAATGAGTTATGCTAATGAGTTCCCCTAGCTCTTTTTCTACGAAATGACCCCTGATGCCAGGTAACAGAAATATAAACTGTATAAAGGACAGCAGCTGGTAAGTTCTGAATTGTATGTATCCTCACTGCAAGACTCCATGGGCTGGGAGGGGATGCAGAGGAAAGCCCACATGGGCAGACTGGAGAGCCAGCGGTGCAGCACTGGGCAGACACTCCCACGCTGCTTGACTGCTGCAGATGAGGTTGTTCCACAGTGCAGAAGCCACAATCGGAGTGGCTCTGCCCACTCCCCTCCCAAAACAGTTTTCTGTTCCCTCCCTTGCATCAGCTGCTTGTGGGCCACATAAGAGCCCTGGACAGGCCAGTTCTTGGCCCCAGGCCTTAAATTTGACACCCCTACTATACATTTTACTTGTCAGGAAATAATACTCCTGTATAGATTTTTATTTAGTTTAGCTAGTTTCAAAACGACCGGTAACGTATTTAGAATTTTCCTCAACAGTACCAATATCATATGCCCATCACTCACTTATAAAAGGAAAAAACTGATATGCCATTAAGATAATTATTTATTAAATAATCACACAATAAGAACTAAAATGCAAGAGGAAATGAGAGGATTTTTTAAGTTTCAAGTATTTTGTTTCAAGTATTTCTTCAGTAGCTACTTGGGAAGCAGGTAAACCTATTTTAGACGCTTAGGCCCCGGTCACACGGAAGGTTTTGGCCCGGGAGAGGGATGGATCGGGGGCACAGCAAACGGGTGCAAGGACACCGCAACATCTGGGAATCGGCGTGCCGTGCACCCGTCCCCAATCCATCCCTTCAAGCCTAAAGCACGCATCAAAAAAGAACCTGCAAAAGAGCAGGACTTACCTGGAATGCCGCAGCAAGCACGGCCGTGGAATCGCTGGCGGGCTTGTCTTCGGTAGCAATCCAGGCTCCCGGCCAAACTGTGCAAGCGCACACATGCGCAGTTCCGCTGCCTCGCTCTTTCTTCAGTAGCTTCCCCCGGCATCTGATCGTGCCGGGGAGGAACTGTGCAGCGGCTCAGAGGATCTGTGTGATCCCACCGCCGCGTGTCTGTTTTGGTGCGGCTTTCAAAAGCCGCACTTTGCCCACAGCAATCCCCCCCCATGTGGCAGGGGCCTTAGCCATACATGCAGCAGCTCATCTAATAAGCATTACATCAGGCCTTAGGGCTTGAAGCCGCTGTGGACTCCTCAAGCTTTCTTTTTCAAATACTCCAAAGAAAATAGTAAGACCCCAGTCAGACTTGCATAAGAAATGGGACTTATGTTTGAAGAATTGTTCTAACTGAATGTAGAATTCTATAAGAATTGGTAGAATACTTTAAGATGGTAGAATGTTTGGGCATGTATTTGTAATATATAGGAAGCTTAGTGGCCAGTTATGTGTGTAATTCTTGTGCCTTGTAAAATAACAAGAATGTGCAAGTCCATGATATACAGCAATCTCATGATTGACAGTTTCTAACCTACCTGCATTTGACAGATTGATTTTTGAAATTCTGGTGGTATGCTTTTTAAGACTGTCAGATACCCAGGCTTCACCAGTGAATACACAATCACCCATTTGCATAGTTTCTGTTAAGTTTTAGATATTTGCTGTGCAAGGTTTTAGATGTACAAGGCCTTTTTATTGCTGTTGGCTCAAATTCTCTTCTGAGTTTAGTGGTACAAGCCTTTCATCAGCTTGCATTATTGCTTTGTAGATTAAATTATCTAAAGTATTTTTACAGGGTAGCAACCTAGTTCTTACACAGTGGGAAAAACTTCCCCCCCATCTTGGAATTTATTGCCTTTCTAGCCAATGATGCACTAGATGTTCCATTCAAGCCTTTTTATTATTGAATGGTTTTCTATTATTTTTAACTACAATGCTGTCTTAAATATTTTGTCAATTCTCATATAGGTCTTTCTGATCATTTCAAAACTTTGTTTGATTATTCTTCTGAATCCCTAAATGTTTGTAGATTGCTTTCTTAGCTGTGATGCCACAGAAGACAGATGTCAAGTAGTAATGAAGGTACAAGTGCTGAACCCAATAGGCATTTGTAGAGTGTACGTGATGCTGAGAGATACTGCCTCAGTGCATAAGACACTCTGGGCCATGGAGATTTGCAGTCAAACTCTTCTCCTAAGCTTTCAGATAAGAAGCTTAGGCTATGTGGCAGCTCCTTGTTGAGTTTCAGCAAGACTCTAATTTACGCTAATGTAGGCTCGCTAACAACAAAATGTAGGCTCACTCACAAAGTAGAATTTTTGCTCACAAGACTCAACAGCTTAGGGGAAACATTGCTTTCAAGCATCATCTAGGGATTTTACTCTCTTGTGTTTCCCCTTCATCTTCCTTTTTACTATTCACCTCAATGTTCCAGTTTTAGACTTTAGGGATAACTTTCCATTGATATGAATGCTGAACTTAATAGCATTGTGGTCAGTGTTCCCAACTGGTGTAACAACCTTTACATCTCTCAACAGGTTTTGTGACCCACTCAGAACCAATTCCATGATCACTACACCTCTGGTTGGCTCTGTGACCAACTGTTCCAGCGCACAGTCATTTATGATGTCTAGGAATCTCATTTCTACAGCATTACTTGAGCACATGTTTACCCAGTAAATGTGAGGGCAGTTGAAGTCTTCTAGTTAATAACATTATCTGATTTAGTCACCTCCCTTATTTCTTTCTCTATCTCAACATCAGGCTCAAGGGTTTGATCAAGGCTATAGTACACCCCACTGTTAAGTAACCCTTAGAGCCCAGTATTTCTACCCATATAGCTTCTGTTGGGGAGTTAATTCCCCTTACGTTTTCTAACATTTATTTATTTATTTATTTATGCATTCGGTTTACAGGCAATTTTTCAAATACAATTAATTCCTAATCTAAAGCCACATGGAATGGGGGTGGGGCTGCCTACCGGCACCCAGGTGACAGGATAGTTGTTCTTCCGGCTTCGGCTCCGGCTACTTTCTTCCTGGCGTCCTCGGGGTCAGCGTCCCAATTGTGGCATCCAAGAGCAGGTTTCTTTCAGCTTCGGTGGTCTCCTCGGAGCGCGGCCTGTGTCCGTCACAGTCAGCTTTACGTCCACATCTGGCTCCGCTGCGCGTGCGCTTCCACGCTACCGCGCTCCTCCACGACTCCGCCTCTTTCTCCCTTTGTCATCGGGCTCGCCACACGATGTTACTTCCACCGGCCAGCAGGGATCGCCTCACCATTGCTCCGCTGCCGCCGCCGTCGATGTCCTCGCAACACACCTCACAGAAAGGAGGAGGGTGCCCCCTGCCCTCTAAGGGCAGGTACTCATTTATCTACTTGCTTCTTTTACTTGCTTTCGAACCGCTGGGTAGGCGGAAGCTAGGACTAGGGCCAGGAGCTCACCCCAACCACAGTGGGTCTCGAACAGCCATAGTGCTGTTCGTTGATGTTACTGCAAGCGTTTTACTGCTTGCGCCACCGCTCCCAAACATATTTGATTCAAACATATTTGATTCTATGCCCTCTTTGATGTACAGCACAACACTAACAACCTGTCCCACCCTTTCCTGCCTATAGAGCAGGAATTACTGTATTCCACAGATTTTTCCCCTTCCACCATGTTTCTGAGATACCTACTATATCTGAATTGTCATTGAACACAAAAGCACTCCATATCCCCTAACTTGGCTCGGAGAATTCTAGCACTGGCATATAGACACCTATAGCATGTTTCCCTCTCCAGTAACCCTCACTTCCCTTAGCCACTAAGTCACCACACATGGCCCTCAGCCGCCATTGTGCCCTCACTCCCCAGTTCTATTATGCTCCTGTCAATACTACCCTGGGTGTTTATGCAATCATGCCTTTGGACTGACTTGTCCCGAAACAAAGGCTCCTCAGCTCCTGTCAGCTTTCTCCCCATGATTAGTTCAAAGGCTGCTCTGCCACTTTTTTGATATTTATTTATTATTTTAACTTTTAACTTTTACCCTGCCCTCCCCGTCAAGGCAGCAGCCTGATTCCCTTTTGGTTCAAGTGAAGCCCATCTCTTTTGCACAGGCTTGGCTTGTCCCAGGAAGTTCCCCAGTGCCAAAGCAATCTAAATCTTTCCTTCCAGCACTACTTTCTCGCCCTCACATTGAGACACCTGATCGGTGCCTGTCTAGCTGGCCCTGCACATGGAACCAGCAGCAATTCTGAGACTACTACCTTTGAGATCCTGGCCTTTAACTTTCTGCCTAGCAACCTAAATTTTTCCTCCAGGACCACACAACTACTTTTCCCAATGTCATTGGTGCCATGACTGCTGACTCCTCCCTAGCACTAACTTTCAACCTATCTAGACAGCATGTGATGTCTGCAAACTTCACACCAGGCAGGCAAGTCACCATGTGATCAAAACACCTGTCACAGACTTCACTTTCTATGTTCCTAATGATCAATATCTACAGATGGAGGCTACACTTAGGAAATAGTATCTCTCCTGTGGTGTGTGTGTGTGTGTGTGTGTGTGTATATCTCCAGGAGTGATGAAGGGTAGATGAAACTCAAATACTGCCACAGCTATACTTGTCGATTTCCCCCTCCCATCCTGTTCTCCTGGGGATTTTTCTGTCTAATTAGATTTAGTTAATTGTTAGACTGCAAACTCTTCTAATTTTATGCAGTAGAAATTTAAAGGTTTTGTGCTCACAGCAACTTTAATCCCGTGGGCTTTAGCAGAAACTGCAAAAGTCAACAACAAAAAGAGAATGCCAGACTTTGAGCGAGTTAATAAATCTGCCTGAATGACCAGACTTGCAGAGTGGTCAAAAAATACTTGCCATGCAAATGCTTTAGTCCTTTTGAAGCCACTTGGTATTAGATTGGGATGTTTTTTATAGAATAACTAGCCTGATACCCGTGCTTCGCTACAGCATTTAAGTTCCGTAAATCCAGTTATAATACCGATGATGTGAAGTTTGAAATGTGACATTTGTTGTAGGAATTCTAGTGGAGAAGATTGTAGTGTAAAAAATGACGTGAGACATACATACTTTTTCTCTCTCTGCCGAAGGACCTCTGTAGATCACATTGGTGGTTCTGCCCTCCGGTGCTGGGATCACCAGGCTGCTTGATGATCTCACTCTGGAGCAGGCCACATAGAACTGTCCATTTAAGGAACAGTCATCTGTTAAGTCAATTCCTGCCACCTTCCATGAAAGTGATGGCCTCTCTACTTGTGTACCTGGCTTGGTTTTGCTCATATGGAGACTGTGTTGTTCTGAGCACCTCAGGGTGATCCTGCTGGTACTTGGCCTGTGCAGCTCAGTGCACTGCAGGAGTACTATGTACAAATGTCTTTGCTGCATTCCAAAGTTGCCTCCTCCTTGTAGCATTGGGGTATCTGGCTCAACGTTTGCCAGGAGCTTTCTTGGGTGCAGTAAGAGGTGAGAGGTATGAGGGGGAGTTGGTGTGAGGGAGTGGTGATGTGGTGGACATTTCTTCAGGTTCATGAGGGAGGCGCACATCGAAATGGCTCCTAGAAATGTCCTTTACTATCTCCCCATAAACATTCATACCTTGGCCCTGCTCCTACACCTGACAGACACCAGCCTGTCTGGTGTTGGGGGGGATTGTATTTAAAGGCATCGGAGAGGCAGCTGTCTGTCCAGTGTAGGACAGGGAGGGGGGGAGGAGTATTAGAAGCCACTGTGGAGGTGGGGCTGCACCTCACAGACAACCACCTGTTAGGTGTAGGAGGTGGGGGAGTGTGTTGGAAGCCATTAGAGAGGCTGGGCCAGCAGCTTTCCTTCACCTCACAGGTGGTTCTTGACCACTCCTGATTTCCTCAACTGTCAACAGGTAAATGTTGGGGGTTTTTTTACCTCAGAACACTGAGCTCTGCAGCTGACCAGTCAGAGAGTGGGGGGTGCAGAGAGGCAGCTGTCTGGCAGCCACATAGGAGTCAATGGGGAAGCACATTTTTCCCCTTTTGACCCACTTAGGGGTTGAATTTCTAAAAATCCCTTCTTAGCAAACACCTACGCCATGGTAGGAGCGTTCTCCCCGAATTTGGTGTCTCTAGGTCCAACGGTTTGGCCTGGGTGTTGATTTTAAGGTGAGGGGACTTTCTTTTCTCTCCTTATATATAATTGAATAGTGGGTGCCAAAGTTCTAATTCTAAAATGCACTCCCTTAGTGTATGGCTGATGGCACTGCTCCTCAGCATATATCGCCACCAATCAGAAGGCAAAGACCGGGTCCCGCCCACACCACAACTGCTGCGACAACCTGGTCTTTTGCATATGGAAGCTGATTGGACTTCAGTCCATTCCACACCTCAAACTCCCCCCCCCGCAAGGCAGTTGGAATTTTCAGTTGCATAACATACCTCATAGG
>NW_015165274.1:380385-442799 GCF_001447785.1 Gekko japonicus | reverse complement strand
CCGTCCCACCGAAGTGGTACCTATTTATCTACTTGAAATTTCTTGCTTTCGAACTGCTAGGTTGGCAGGAGCTGGAACTAGAGATGGGAGCTCACTCCATCATGCGGCACCTGGGTCTCGAACTGCTGAACTACTGACCTTCCACAGCCTGCAGTTCAGCGTCTTAACCACTTGAGCCACCGCAGCAAAGAAGATATATATAGTTGTATATATATACAGATCATATATACATATATATATACAGATCATATATATGTATATATACATATATATACAGATCAGTCAAAGTTCTGAGAGATATTTGAAGCAGTTTTTAAACACCATCAGATCTAATTATCTTCGCTCTTGGAAGCTGTGGATCTCACAACAGTATAAATGGGAATGGAGCATTGCCTTTAATAATTAGAGAATTGGTCTATTAAATGAACACAAATCTATAGGAAGCCATAAGCACTGGCATTATTCCATTTTCAAAGAATGGAGAAATGGAATGAGCTCTACTCACTGACATTTTCATCCATGATTTGTATAGATTTTTCAATGTAAGTATGTAAACATGAAAATAAAGATAACTAAAATTTTAAGAGGACAAGAGGGCATGTGCAATGTGTAACTGTCCCTTGTGATGCTGATGTTGTAGTGAACTAGAACACTGGTATATCACAGGTATTTGTTTGTTTAAAACATTTATTAGCCACCTTTCTCCCTTACAAGAAGGCAGCTTACAATATAAATAAAACATTATAAAAACACAATAAAACAACTATTATAGATACTTGCCCCAGTACCCATCTAACAGCTGATCAGTGAAGGGGTTGTATTATCTCAGATGCTGCTGTTCTTCAGTCTCTGTGTTTGCTTAACTGGGCAGTATTTATGTATATAAAGCAAACTGGCAGATCCAGGGCAAAACACAGACTGGTGCAATCACACAGCTCAACATTCATCTTCTTCCAGAATATCTTTTCAGCCTACCTCCTTCTGTGTACTTGTGAAGAAAGCAGTAATGGGCTGTTGCCTGGAAACAGTATATATCTTTCTGAATCATGGTACTGCAAATTAAAACTGTTGTAAAACAGCTGGATAATGCTATTATGAAGCATTCAGCTATGAAATACTACTGCTGCTGAAAAATCTGTAATGCACCAAAGAAGATATTTTCTCAACACTAGCTGCCAATTCCAGAGGTTCTGGCCTAACTGATTCAAATGTTTTGACAGTCAAACTTACCTGGTTCATCTATGATGATCAGACAAGAGACAATCACCTGGTGTGCTTGTGTGGCAGAACAAGGAACAGCAAAGAACACACCACTGACTGAAAATAAATGCACAAGCAAAATAGCAAGTATATAATAATCATATAAGCATAACAGCAAGTATAATATGAATCAATTGGCCAAGGTGCAATAATAAAGCATAATAGAAGCACAGTCTACAGTCTTTCCATGTGTCTACTCCAAAATAGAAGCAAATATCAGAGTCCAAATTGAGGTGTAAGTCATCAAATTTTCTGAGCCATAAAAAGCCGACGCGTAATCCGGATGCCTGCTGCCGCATTTTGAATAATTCTTATTCAAGCATGGCTGTAATGGGACCCAATCTCAAAAACTGGCATATACTAAGCCAGAATGGTCAGTCAAGGAGGATCAAGTGCTGTGTTCTTTGCTGTTCCTTGTACTGTACACTGACTTCCCCCCTTTGTTTTTGGCTGTGTGGCAGAACAGCCCTGCTCTGGCCTGAAGGCCCTGTTCCACCCTGCCCTCCCGGGTTTTCCCAACACCTTGGAGGGGCTTTTCTCCCTCTCAGTTCAACCACTGCAAAATCTGACTTTTGTAGGAATTGCACATTGGGAGGGTCGGGACTGCTGGTCCCACTGGTGGACCTCCTGATGGCACCTGGTATTTCTGGCCACTGTGTGACACAGAGTGTTGGACTGGATGGGCCTTTGGCCTGATCCAACATTGGCGTCTCTTATGTTCTTATGACTCCCAGCTCCCCTTCCACATTCTGAGGCCTTGCCTCTGTGTCTTCCACTACCACAAGGACTACCGTACTGCCTTTTGCACCACTAGGAAAGTAGCCACTTGCCAACTGACTGGCCTCCACTTCCTCCTGGTGTTCCTTTTAAAATACCATGTCCAAATGGTGGAGGTCTATGTAGCACAGAGAATCACTACCCAGATCAAAAGTTATAAAGTATTTATTAGAAAGAAAATGTTCAAAAGCATACTTTTAGCATAGCACCAAACAGAGCAAGGGATTCAAAAGAAAAGGGTGAAACACAATTCCTCTATCCCTCCCTCTACACATGCCCTATCAGTTGTTAAATATAAGACAGGCTCTTTTTTAAAAAATATTTTAATTGAGTTTTCACTATAATGCACAAACCTATAACATATCTTAAATAAACAATCCTTCCAGTCAACACCCTATACAACAAAAATCTTCTCAACAGCAACAAGTCAAACAAGCATAATTACATTTTTCTTCTAAAATCACTAAATAGAGTAATTATCAAGTACATATTTCCATTAATTTTTAACAATATGTCAGCAAGCTGCCATTCTGTTTCCTTCCAGTCAACACCCTATACAACAAAAATCTTCTCAACAGCAACAAGTCAAACAAGCATAATTACATTTTTCTTCTAAAATCACTAAATAGAGTAATTATCAAGTACATATTTCCATTAATTTTTAACAATATGTCAGCAAGCTGCCATTCTGTTTTCTGTGACCTCTGTGTACATATCCTTACCCTGTTGCACCCGGCTTGTTTATACTATCCTGCTTCTGTGCTGGAATGCCTAAGATAACTAC
The DNA here is from genome assembly GCF_001447785.1 of Gekko japonicus. NCBI lineage: Eukaryota > Metazoa > Chordata > Lepidosauria > Squamata > Gekkonidae > Gekko > Gekko japonicus. The sequence continues at coordinate 439,978 of NW_015165274.1, read as the reverse complement.
TGGTGGATGTGTGGGGGAGAAGATGCTGTAATGCTTGCCTATTGCTATCTCATGAGAACTGCACCTGTGTTTTGTCTGATGTTCTGCCTGGTTCCCATGGACTGGGCGCGCAACCGTTTCATTAGCCCGCCAGCGGGAATATTATTCATTGGATATGTATCTGTTTGAATTTCCTTTATTATGCTCGCCCTAACTGTGTATCCCCAGTTCTAACAAAGAACGTGTTTGAGTATGTCTTCAACGCTTTGAAATAAATTTTGCTTTTCTTGAAAACGTGGATTTATTCTCGATGCTTGGGGATCCAACATATTGTTAGAACTCCCTTTCTCCTATCGTTCCGAATCTGGCAAGATCATGAGCGGAGCTGAGGGAGACCTACCGAAAACGGAGGGGGATTCAGGATCGGTCCCACACACCTCCGCTCCTTTGGTGACGGCAGCCTTGCTGGAGGGTGCCGTGGGGGGAACGATTCCCCGCCGGCCTGCACATCTGTCTTGGCCGCCTCCGACCCCTTCGCACTGGGGTCCGCGGAAGACTCAACGGCAGGATGACTGGACTATGTACAACACTCAGGGCACCCGAGAGGTGTACTCCCGTCGAGGGAGCGGATTACGTGAAAGTTTGTTTGACAAGGGATTGTTCCCAGAGCCGGGGGCTACCTCGGAGAAGGGGAGTTCCAAGCAAGACCTCGAGGAGTGGATGTTCGAGCCATCGGGGCCCCGAGGCCACGTAGAGGATTCGGAGGGAGCCGGCGGCTTCCAAACGGAAGGAGACTACGACCCACCCCCGGACTCCCACCCTCGAGATCCGATCCCTGAGGAAACCACCGGGGAACGACTGGAGGAACTGGAATACTCGGTGAGGGACCTGTTGAGGGCATTCCAGGATGTAATGGAAGCTCTGCCGGGGATGATGGACATTAGAATGGCTAATTTTCTTGATGCACACGCCGCGCAACAGCAAGTTGCCCCAGCACCGGGAGTTCCCGCGCCGCAGGTGCCTGCCCAGCCACCGGCCGGACCTCCGCAGCAAGTAGGACCTGCGCAACAGCCGATGCCGGGTCTGCCGCCGGGTCTGCCGCCACCGATGAGGCCAGTGCCAGCGGGACCACCGGTTGCTCCGGGTCTTCCTCTCGGGGGAGTTCCGGGGCAGCTGGGACCGTTGGTAAGGACTCCACGGCCCAGACCCAAGGATTTACTGGAGGCTACCTTTGACGGCAACCCAGAGGAACTCGCCTTCTTCACGGTGAGGGTGCACAAATTCGTAGAAGAGAGCCGACACCTCTTCCGAAATGAAGCTGCTCTCATTGATGTCATCTCGGCGAGACTGAAAGGAGACGCCGCCACATGGTATGTGGGACTGCACAATGACCGCGGTCCGGAACTTTTGAATTTGCGAGCATTCATGTGGGCGCTGCGGGCTCGGTTTGAGGATGTCAACGCGAGCCAAAGGGCCAAAGCATTTCTCCGCACCTATCGTCAGAACAAGAAGTCGGTTCGCGAATACACACTGGAATTCCACAAGCAGGCAGCAAAGCTCCGAGACTACCCCGATCACATTTTGGCTGAAATGTATCGATTGGGACTCAACGCGGACATCCGAGAAACGGTTTTGAAGACTGTTAATCCTATCTCCCTGATGGCTTGGACCCAGGAAGCTGAAAATGCAGAGGATCGGCTAAACACCATCAAGCTCGACCTGGCTGCTACGACCAACAGACCCGTCACTGCCAGCGCCTCCAGACCCAAGACTCAACGCCTGTCGGAATCGGCACGAGACCTGCGCATGAAGATGGGGCTCTGTCTGAAGTGCGGGGAGAAGGGGCATTTCGCCGTGGATTGTGGCAGCCGTCAAGCTAAAGACAAGCCGCCTACTCCGAAGCCTAAGACGCCACTACCGGGGAAGACGGGGATGGCCAAACCACGATTCTCCAAAGCTCTTCAGGCGGCCCAAGGTCCGGAAGGAACCGAGCCGCTTGCTGCCGAGTCAGAAGAGGACGTGGAGGTTGAACCGGCGGAAAACGACAACGGCCTGTTGTGAGAGGCGCAAAACGACACGGCCATTCCAGCACTGCGCCCAAGGTGGTGAGAGAAACCCCTTCCCTGTTTTTCGTGACTGTTTCTTTAATGAATCCGCTCCTGGGTACCCACGTCAGGGTGAGAGCGTTGATTGATTCTGGGTGTGGGAGGGATCTCATCAGCCCTAGAGTGTTATTGACACTGGAAGCGGGGATAACCCCCTTGAAATCTCCCATCATTTTTACCCAAATGGATGGGGCGCCCATGGAACCTTGTACGCATGAGACTATGGCTTTGCGGTTGGGGGCTGGCGATCATTGGGAATCCAGGACCTTCATTGTTACCCCTAAGTCGCAGTTTGATTTGGTACTGGGGAGTCCCTGGCTATTTACCCATGACCCTTACATCTTGTGGGAAGAAGGGGTTGTCAAATTCGTGTCGCCAAAATGTGTAGATCACTGCTGGTTGGATTCGTGGGGGGACCGGCCTGCCGCGCAGTTCCCCTGCGGCACTTTGAAGCCGGAAGAGTTAGCGTCTTTGCCTCGAGAGTATAGAGACTTGGCGAAAGTTTTTGGCGAAGAAGAAGCTAACGAACTGCCCCCCCATCGCTCTACTGACTGTGCTATTGAACTCTTGCCTGATTGTAAATTGCCTAAAGGTAAAATCTATGCGATGGGGCCGGCTGAGAAAGTTGAACTGCGGAATTTTATTGATAAAAACTTGGCCCGCGGTTTCATTCGCCCGGCTTCCTCCCCTTTCGCCGCGCCGGTACTCTTCCGAAAGAAGAAAGACGGGGGGCTCAGATTGTGCACGGATTATAGGGGTTTGAACGCTGTTTCTTTGTCCAATGCCTACCCCCTCCCCCTTATCAAGGACTTGGTAGCAGAGGCCACCAAAGGCAAAATCTTCTCGAAACTTGACCTACGGGATGCATATTTCCGAGTGCGCATTAGGGAGGGGGACGAAAGTAAGACTGCGTTTAATACCCCCTTGGGGCAGTTTGAATACCTCGTTATGCCCTTCGGGCTTCAAGGGGCTCCGGGGGTCTTCATGAACTTAATCAATGAGGTCCTACATGAATTTTTGTTCAAAGGGGTGGTTCTTTACCTTGATGATGTGTTGCTGTATTCCCAGGACCTACCGTCGCATATTAAATTGGTGCGCCAGGTCCTTAAGAGGCTTTATGAGCACAACCTGTTCGCCAAACTGTCTAAATGTGAATTCCACAAGCCCTGCATTGACTTTTTGGGTTATCGCATCTCCGGGGGGAAGGTGGAAATGGACCCTGCTAAAATACAGGCTGTGCTTGAATGGGAACCCCCCAGAACCCGCAAACAATTGCAAATGTTCCTCGGATTCGCCAATTTTTACAGAAATTTCATCCAAAATTTCGCTCAAATTGCCCTTCCTCTAACCGATTTGTTAAAAACCAAGGGAAAGGGGTTTGATGCTACCAAACCAGGCGCCCCACTTAAATGGTCCCCTGCTTGCGCGGAGGCTTTTGAGAAACTTAAACGTATGTTCACGTCTGAGCCCGTGCTGGCGCGCCCTGATGAAACTAAAAAATTCATTGTCCAGACTGATGCCTCGGATGTGGCAATGGCATTGCCGGATTATGTCCGTAGCCCAGAAGGTCTGATTTATTCTGGGGACAAACTGTATGTGCCTATTTCAATGAGGAGGGAAGTGATGGATTCTGCTCATGGTTCCAGACTGGCAGGACATTGGAGTTTTGTTAAATCACTGCAACTCATCCGCAGACAGTTTTGGTGGCCACACATGCGCAAAGACCTATTGACTTTTGTTCGATCCTGTCAGACCTGTGCCTTAACTAAACCCAGGGGGGGCAAGCCTCCCGGTCTTCTGCAACCACTCCCTACTCCATCGAGGCCTTGGGAAGTGGTGTCCATGGACTTTATTACTGATCTCCCTGTGAGCAAAGGGAACACTGTTATTTGGGTGGTTGTTGATTTATTTTCTAAGCAAGCTCATTTTGTGCCTTTTCCTTCCTTGCCTACAGCTCAGAGGTTGGCGAAATCGTTTATGTCTCACGTGGTGAAAATTCATCAATTACCTGCTAAATTAATTTCTGACAGGGGGACCCAATTTGTTTCTAAGTTTTGGAGGGAACTTCTTTCCATTTTAGGGGTGGAACAAGGGCTCAGCAGCGCGTATCATCCTGAGACTGACGGACAAACAGAACGAGTGAATCAGACCCTGGAGCAATATCTTCGTTGTTTTACTAATTATCAACAAAATGATTGGTGTGAATTGTTGCCTCTTGCTGAATATTGTTATAACAACACTGTCCATAGCTCCACGGGCATGTCTCCTTATAAAGCTGTTTCTGGTTACGACAGCCCCCCCTCCCTTTCCTGGAGGGGATGGGCCAACGTCCTGTGGGGGATGCTGATACATGGTGTATGTCCTTGCAAAATGCATGGCCTCTGCTATGCCAAACGCTTGACGCAGCCAAGGCTGCTTACAAGACCCAGGCAGACAAGGGTAGGGTGGTGGGGTTTGATCTGAAACCTGGGGATCTTGTGTATGTCTCGACCAAGAACATTAAGATGCTGCGACCTAGCAGGAAATTGGGGTGGAAGTTCATTGGTCCATTCAAAGTGCGTAAAGTCATAAATAATGTGGCGGTTGATGTTGTTTTGCCTAAGAATTTACGTGCTCTGCATTCTGTTTTTCACATGAGCCTGTTGAAGAAGGATCCTGGCCCGTCTCCCTGGAGACCAGCAGTTACTCCTCCTCCACCTGTCATTTTGGAAGGGGATGAACATTTTGAGATCGCTGATATCCTTGATTGTAAATTGAAACGTGGTAAACTCTGGTACCTTATCGAATGGGTTGATTTCGGTCCCCAGCACCGCGAATGGGTGGAAGAAGGGGATATTCGGGCCCCTTACCTGATCCGTAGTTTCCACAAGAGGTTCCCGGACAAACCGGGAGGTCTCCCGCCCAGCCCGGGAGATCTCCCGCCCGACCCGGGAGGTGTGTTTTAAGTGTATTTTAAGGGGGGCAGTATGTCAGCAAGCTGCCATTCTGTTTTCTGTGACCTCTGTGTACATATCCTTACCCTGTTGCACCCGGCTTGTTTCTACTATCCTGCTTCTGTGCTGGAATGCCTAAGATAACTACTGGTGGATGTGTGTGGGAGAAGATGCTGTAATGCTTGCCTATTGCTATCTCATGAGAACTGCACCTGTGTTTTGTCTGATGTTCTGCCTGGTTCCCATGGACTGGGCGCGCAACCGTTTCATTAGCCCGCCAGCGGGAATATTATTCATTGGATATGTATCTGTTTGAATTTCCTTTATTATGCTCGCCCTAACTGTGTATCCCCAGTTCTAACAAAGAACGTGTTTGAGTATGTCTTCAACGCTTTGAAATAAATTTTGCTTTTCTTGAAAACGTGGATTTATTCTCGATGCTTGGGGATCCAACAGATTCTCATAATCAACATTGTTCTCTTGAAACAAATGCTGGAAAAAATTCCTACTTACTCCAATCTACAATAGATTTCATGTTTATATGATAATAAACGTAAGTCATAGGTTTTGAGTTTTTATGTTATTTTGATTTAATATTATTTTTATTTTATTTTTAAATTTTTATTATTATTATTTCAATATTTTCATTGTCTACCTCCCAACTGTTCAAGTCAGGGTTGTCCTTTAACAAATTTAGTAACATCTTTAATAAATTTTGCTTTGAGAGACTACTCTAACTTCCAGTCTTCTACATTCATTTCTTAAGTATTTTCCATACATTAATTTCTAGTATATTATACCACTATACTTGATCATTTTTCTATACAACATACATTCCCCAAAATTTACTATCACCTGCCTAATTATTCATTCCAACCTTTGCTTAAGATTAACATAACCCTCTTCCCAAAATCTACTATCACCTGCCTAATTATTCATTCCAACCTTTGCTTAAGATTAATCAAGAAAGTTACAGATTTTCCAGGAGTTCCACTACCTTCAAGCCTCCAGGCCAGCACATGGAAATGGCCACCTCCTCCGGACCTCAGTTAAGAGCTCTGTCTGCTTCGATGGAATTTGCATCCAAAGAGCCCTTCCTCCCTGCTCCCATGACTGTTATCATCTCTCCTTTCCCCACCCACTGACCAGGTCAGACTAGGTCAAAGAAGTGTTTCCTGAAGTCTGCAGAAGTTTCTCTCTGAAGTCTTTCTACTCTTTAATACCTCCAAATCTCTGTTCCTTGCTTGGGTTGGGGGGGGGGGCCATAATTGCCCTCTTTAAGTATTTGAAGGGCTGTCACTTAGAGGAGGGCAGGGAGCTGTTCCTGTTGGCAGTAGAGGAGAGGACTTACAATAATGGGTTTAAATTAAGGGCAGGAAGGTACCAGCTGGATATTAGGAAAAACTTTCTTACAGTAAGGGTTGTGCAACAGTGGAATCAGCTACCTAGGGAGGTGGGTGAGCTCCCCATCACTGGCAGTCTTTAAGCAGCAGCTGGACAAACACTTGTCAGGGATGCTCTAGGCTGATCCTGCGTTGAGCAGGGGGTTTGACTATGAAAAGTATGCAAACGGAGAGTGATTTCAGCAAAGTGTACTTTATTCTATCTGGAACAAGACAACTTTGGCCGGCTCGCAGGCCGGCTTATATCCCCCGAGAAACCGCCACCCAAAACACACCCCTACTTCCCTATAGGTTATTTACAGTGGCCGAGAGTCCCATAGGCTCTCGGTGGGGAACCTAGCCCCCTGATTGGAGTGGGCTAGGATCCGCATAGTCCATTGTCTCTTGGAGCGAAGCTCGACGTTTGTCTCTGGACTTGTCTGGACTGGATACATTACAGACTAGATGGCCTGTATGGCCCCTTCCAACTCTGTGATTCTATGATCCTGTGAAACTGGACCATCCTATTGTCTTGAGCTAAACCTATCAGCATTTTTTAAGAGGCTGGAAAACCATTGAACTGACTCCCTCTCTTTGCCTGTTCTCTGCTCGGGGGGGGGGACTCTTAAAACTCAGAATGGTTTTGCTCATTTCAAACCTCCAAAGAAAAAATACATTTCTTCACAGCTTGGTTTAGCGCAGGGGTGGCCAAACTGTGGCTCGGGAGCAGCATACGGGTCTTTCACATATATTGTGTGGCTCCCAGCAGGGTGGCTGAGGAAGCTAAATATCACTAGCAAACAAATATCATTGGACAAATAAATATCAATATCTGCTTCTACTGCTTTTGTTATTATTTTTGGCAGTCTCATTTAATGTTAATAAAAAGCAAATCTGCATATTTCCCAGTAAAAAGTGTAATATTTGTTCATGTCTTGCGGCTCTCAAACATCTGACGTTTATTCTATGTGGCTCTACGTTAAGCAAGTTTGGCCACCCCTGGTTTAGCATAAAATGATCTATCGAAACAATTACTGCCCACTGAAGCAGAGTCATGGGGGGGCAGAACTCAGGCTGTGAGAGAATGCAGATGTGCATTGTGCTGTAGTGCTCTCTCAGGAAGGAATATGGTGAAACAACCCACTGAACAGCCATGAACAGGTCAATGAACAGATAAACAGTCTGTCAAAAAAAACTGGCACCCTGTTTGCAACTGGTGAACAGGATGTGAGCTGAAACAGCAGGTGAACAAGCACCTCCAGCACCAACCAGGGGATGCTTTGTGTCAAATCCCCAAATTGAATATTAGCATGTCCTGGACATGCTCTGCTGTATTTTGTATAACTGATATAATGACAATTTCAATTAGTAAACTTTATATTATATAGATACACATATTACATTTCCTTTTTTTAAAAAAAAAAGTCTTAGAGTGACACTGTTCAGAGCTGAATTGGCTGTAAGAGCAGTATCATTAAAAAAAAAAGTAATGACAACTTCAAGCTGTATTAACCCCATGCCTCAATACTTTCTAAAGAATCTAGGGTTTGGATCCAAACCGCTGCTTCTGTAAATCATATTCTGCTTCCTACAGCTCTGAATTGGGCTGTTGGCCACATTGTGATGAAACAATGATCCAGCTGTACTTGATGAGAATTAGAAAACTCATTTAGTTTAGCAACTTAATTCATGGCCATTTGTGGTGGTTTGTAAAGAGCAGAAACGTTGGGAGTCTTCAGGCTAAGCATCCCCATACAACAGAAGTAGCTGCTTACAAATGGCTGCTCCCTTTAGGTGCAAAGGCAATGCCTCTTGGGCTTTTCTGAAGCATCCTCTATGTCAAGGAATGCCAAGATCAGTTCTTTCCATTGATAAAGATACACTATTGGGTTTCAGTATCCAAAAGCAAGAGCTTGCTTCCTGTGTGGCCACAGGGACAGGTTCCCACACCCAAAGACACAACCAAGTCTGTATTTATTTATTTATAACATATATTAGCTGCCTTTCTTCCTTATGGAGCTCAAGGTGTCTTACATTAAAAATAAAATACATCATACATAGAATACACAAGGGGCGGTACCCGCGATACTCGCGGTAGGGGGGAGCTCCACACCTATGAGGAAGAGGAGGAAGCAGCATTATCCTGTTGTACACCACCCTGAGCCCAGTTTTTCTGGGGGAGGGGAGTTTAAAATAGAAAGAAGAAGAAGTAGAAGTAGTAGTAGTAGTAGTAGTAGTAGTAGTAGTAGTAGTAGTAGTAGTAGTAGTAGTAGTAGTAGTAGTAGTAGTAGTAGTAGTAGTAGTAGTAGTAGTAGTAGTAGTAGTAGTAGTAGTAGTAGTAGTAGTAGTAGTAGTAGTAGTAGTAGTAGTAGTAGTAGTAGTAGTAGTAGTAGTAGTAGTAGTAGTAGTAGTAGTAGTAGTAGTAGTAGTAGTAGTAGTAGTAGTAGTAGTAGTAGTAGTAGTAGTAGTAGTAGTAGTAGTAGTAGTAGTAGTAGTAGTAGTAGTAGTAGTAGTAGTAGTAGTAGTAGTAGTAGTAGTAGTAGTAGTAGTAGTAGTAGTAGTAGTAGTAGTAGTAGTAGTAGTAGTAGTAGTAGTAGTAGTAGTAGTAGTAGTAGTAGTAGTAGTAGTAGTAGTAGTAGTAGTAGTAGTAGTAGTAGTAGTAGTAGTAGTAGTAGTAGTAGTAGTAGTAGTAGTAGTAGTAGTAGTAGTAGTAGTAGTAGTAGTAGTAGTAGTAGTTGTTGTTGTTGTTGTAAGCTGGGCCTAGCTTACAATACGTACTAAGAACAGAGACCAGACACAGTGTTGTGGTAGGAACCAAGTTTAATAGTATCTGAAGGACAGTTTTCTCCCATGTGTTGCTGCCTGGGAATTAAGATCAGAGGGAAAGGCCCTCCTGACTGTCTCATCAATAAAAGAAGCTTGTTTGTTGGGTACACAAAAGAGGGCCTTTTCAGTGGCAGCTCCATGATAATCAGGCTTACCAAGTACTTACCGCGATTCGGCGGGGGTCACATACTTCTTCCCAGGACCATTCCCACGCGGAAATCAGACGCGCCACACCATGCCGTCGCCAGGAAGTGATGCCGGGCGATGCTCTGGCAATGGGGCTGGAAACTCGATGGTACCATCGAGTTTCCAGCCCCATTGCCAGAGCATCGCCCGGCATCACTTCCTGGCGACGGCATGGTGTGGCGCGTCTGATTTCCGCGTGGGAATGGTCCTGGGAAGAAGTATGTGACCCCCGCCGAATCGCGGTAAGTACTTGGTAAGCCTGATTATCATGGAGCTGCCACTGAAAAGGCCCTCTTTTGTGTACCCAACAAACAAGCTTCTTTTATTGATGAGACAGTCAGGAGGGCCTTTCCCTCTGATCTTAATTCCCAGGCAGCAACACATGGGAGAAAACTGTCCTTCAGATACTATTAAACTTGGTTCCTACCACAACACTGTGTCTGGTCTCTGTTCTTAGTACGTATTGTAAGCTAGGCCCAGCTTACAACAACAACAACAACTACTACTACTACTACTACTACTACTACTACTACTTCTACTTCTTCTTCTTTCTATTTTAAACTCCCCTCCCCCAGAAAAACTGGGCTCAGGGTGGTGTACAACAGGATAACAAGTACAACATCTTATAAATAACTTATAAATACATAAAATAAATACATCTTCAAAACAATTAAAACAGATAAACACACGGTATCCTAAGATGGCATTAAAATTTCCTAATAGTGCCACTGGCCTCACAGGGAGGCAGTGGGTGGGAGTTCCAGACAGATGGGGCCATCACTGTCCTCAACCAAATGCCTGGCAGAACATCTCTGCCTTGCAGGCACTGTGGAACTGTAACAGGTCCCACAGAACACAGATGTTTATTTATATATTTATTTATTTATCAGATTTACACCCCATCCTCCCAGCTAAAGCCGACTCAAGGTGGCTATTTGGCACAGAGTTCTACCAGGTTGGAACCAGGGCGGAAAACGTCTTGGCTCTGGTTGAGGACAGAACAATACAAAAAAGTTGCCGAACAAGTTCAATATACTTATGCAAAATATTAGTAATTTAATACATATTCTTTTTGTTTCAAAAGAATATGTATTAAATTACTAATATTTTGCATAAGTATATTGAACTTGTTCGGCAACTTTTTTGTATTGTATTGTATTGTTCTACTCTCTAGGGTTGCTGGGTCCTTGTTGTTGTTTCCTTCTGGTTGAGGACAGCCTGATATCTCTTGGGCTGGGGACCACCAGTAGATTTCGATCTAATGAGCACAATGCTTTCCTGGGGGTATACCAGGAGAGGTGGTCTTGAAGATACGTGGGTCCCAGACCTTAAAGGTCACCACCAGAACCTTGAACCTGATCCAGTACTCCACTGGAAGCCAGTGCAGCTTGTGCAGCACAGGATGGATATGTGTTGAACGCAGAGTCCCCATGAGGACCCGCACAGCCGCGTTCTGTACCAGTTGTAGTTTCCGGGTCAGCTTCAAGTGTAGGCCCACATAGAGCAAGTTACAGTAATCCAGTCTGGAGGTGACTGTTGCATGGATTACTGTGGCTAGATCAGGGTGAGACAGGGAGGAGACCAGTTGCTTGACCTCACAGTTGGAAAAACGCCATTCTGGCAACAGCAGTGACCTGGGCCTCCATTGTTAACGAGGCATCCAGGATCACACCCAGGCTCTTGACAACTGGTGCCAGTCTCAAGGGCATGCTGCCAAGAGCTGAGAGCTGGCATCCCAAACCAAAATCTCCTCAGCCCAGCCACAGAACCTCTAAATTAGAAGGATTCAGCTTCAGCTGGCTCTGTTTCAACCACCCCACCATAGCCTGCAATCCCTCGGCCAGATTTCCTGGGGCAGTGTCTGGCTGGCCACCTATCAGCAGATAAAGCTAGGTGTCATCAGCATACTGGTGACAACCCAGCCCAAACCTCCACACCAGTTGGGTGAGGGGGCACATATAAATGTTAAGTTACATCAGGGAGAGGATTGCACATACTAAGGGCTACCTAGGTGACATCCTCTCTCCCACCGCCACCCTCTGTCCCTGACCTTGGAGAAATGGCATAAGCCATTTCAAGACTACCCCACAAACTCCTATGTTGGAGAGACGGTGGGTCAAAAGATCATGATCAACCATGTCAAACACTGCTGTAAGATCTAGCAATAACAGCAGCACCACCCCACCTCTATCCAACTGACTGTGGAGCTCGTCTGTGAAGGTGACCAAAGCCATCCCCATTCCATGGCTGGGGCGGAAGCCATACTGGAATGGGTCCAGAGCTGATGTGCCTTCCAAGAAACTTTGGAGCTGTTCTGCAACCACTCTCTCAATTACCTTACCCAGAAACGAAAGATTCAAAACTGGGTGGTAATTGGATGGATCTAAAGGATCCAAGGTTTTTTTAAAAAAAGAACAGTATGACCACAGCCTCTTTCAATCCCTCTGGGTAGACCCCTGAATCCAGGGAGAGATTGATGATGTCTACCAGGGGACCCCAAATTCCCTCGTCATTGGCCTTCACTAGCCACAAGGGGCACGGGTCCAAGAGACATGTGGTTGGCCTAACAGCACCCAGAATTCTGTCAACATCAGCCCGGGAGAGTTGGCTGAAGCTGTCAGACACTGAATCCAAAGATGGCCAAGGGGCCTCCAGTTCATTTACTCTGCTGGGAGGTCGTGGCAGAGCGACAAGACTTTCTCTGTAAAAAAGCTTGCAAAAGCCTCACAGCTGATAGCCAAATTCCTAGTATTTTGGGTCCTCTCCATGAAAGACCTTAAAGACCTAATTACCCTAAACAGTTGTGCTGAAGGAGAGCTAGCGGATGTGATGGAGGCTGTACAGAACTCTTTCTTACCTGTCACTACCATCTCATAGGTCTTCATAAATGTCCTATAAGACGATCTTGCAGCTTTGTCACGAGTTCACCACCAAACTTGCTCTAGTCGTCTAAGCTCCCATTTCATCTCCCTGAGTTCTGAAGTATACCAAGGAGACAATTTGAACTGGGTGTGAAGAAGACGTTGGGGAGCAATTTCGTCAATGGCTTCAGAGAGAAGGGAGTTCCAGTCCTCTATCAGCTCATCCAATGAATTACCAGGAGACATCGGGTCCCACAGAGTGTTCTGAAACCCGATTGGTTCCATTTGTCTCCATGGGCAACCATAAATCTAGGTTGAGTCCTAGTCAATCTGGGAGAGTCCTGGTGCTGCCATGGAAGACACCAGGTCCGAAGCCTGTGAGGAGGCAGCAGCAGCAGCTGCTCTTTCAAGGCAACAGTTTTGCCCTCCTGCATCCAGGTCTCAATCATGCATGCCAGGTCCACTTCATGTGCTGCAAAATAATTTTGCAGTGTTGGGGTCTTATTATTAATGGACCTGGCATTGCACGACATCAGTGCCAGAGGGTTTAATTTCCTAGCCCCCTCACCAACATATCTCGGGATGGGACAAAAGTTGGAAGGGGACCCAGCATTACCATATCTCTGTCTCCTTCCATTCCAAGACCTTCTTCCACCACCATACCTCCCTCTACCCCCCATCACTGTGATCCCCAGGCTGGTACTGGCACTTCCACTGTCAACTGGAGTCATTACTTCTCCACTCCCTCCCCACATTCATGAATCACTAGCCTACAATTATCACTAATTAACACACTAATGCAGCAGCTCTAGATTCCTATCTTAACGAATCAACTTAAAACCCCCAGCTAACTCCTCCAAACAGTAACTTCCACCACCCTCAAATTCCAATCGCTCTCCCAAGAACACTAAGAAAGCTCTAATTAAAAGAGTTCCTCTCTTTACTTTCTCAGGGAAGGCACTAATGTTGGGAGAAGCAAAAAGTACAGCAACAGCCATCACAAGGCAAATTATGGTTGTGGTAAGAAATATTAAAATATAGAAGAAGGTTTGGGTTTAAAATGAACCAAATAAGTTTATGAAATCCATATACAATATCTGGCTTTGCCCTGGCTAGAAAAAAGAAAAAAAACTGGCTTGACCTTTCTTTCACTAAGGAGGTAACATATTCAATTCCCAGGGAAACTCCACAGATGTGAAACTTGCCAATAACCCCAATCTCCTAGACAGTAAGAAGTATGGTCAGTTAACCAGCTGGCAAGACAAGCTAATTTCCTGAAATACAGAGGGTTCACACACACACACCCTGCTTTCATCTCTCTGATAAACATCAAAGCACAGTTTATTTCCCTGATTGGGGAACACCTGGAAGAAACAATGGCACTGTATTGATCCTTTTGGAATGTGAACTTTTGTTGTGTGAAACCAAGAAAGGGATTTACAATCCCTACTTCTAGGAAACAATTTGTAATAAGCAATTTCCACTTCTAGATGTTAACTGTGATACAATCGTTAAGGGACTTCTTTGATGTTGGGTTTAAATACTGGTCAGAGCCCACAGATTTTAGCTGACTCCAAAGGAGACAGCCAGGGAGATCTCTCAACGCGCTTGCATGGGGTGGGAAAAACTTTGCTTTGCATGTTTATTTTTCTGTGTGTATTATATCAAATGTTTAGGAATTAGAACTCTGAATATTTTGCTATAATAAAGATTAGTTTATTTTAGTGATTTCCAAGCTTGCACATCTGCCTTTGGTACGGGGCGACACTCAGGAGACACACACGAACTGAGGGGGGAGTGTGGGTGACATGGGTAAGCACGCTTTCACAGACAATGTGCAGACACACACCCACACACCCAACATTCTCACAACAATGGTCTAGGCCTCTAGCCACCAAGGAAATCTTACAGTACCCTACTGGCACTCTCTAAACTGTCTTGTTCCTGTTAATGAGGTCTGGAGGGCAGAAAAAGTGTGAGGAATGGATCTATGGGTAACCCTGAGTTCACTATGGGACTAAGGAGTTGGGCTATTCCATATCAGGAAAAACAATAACACAATTTTCCCAGAGTGATTGGAGAACCTTCAAGCAGCAGGGCTTTTTTTTATTTATTCGACTATTTATTTGCTGTCCCCGCAAGCAGGCTCAGGGTGGGTTCCATCACTATTAATACAATAGATGATACAATTAAAAACAACTTTAAAACAGTAGATTAAGAAAACATAGATCATAAAACACCATGTAAAATTTAGTCAGGAGCTGCAGTGGCTCAAGTGGTTAAGACGCTGAACTGCAGGCTGTGGAAGGTCGGTAGTTCAGCAGTTCGAGACCCAAGTTGCCGCAAGACGGGGTGAGCTCCTGTCTCTAGTTCCAGCTCCTGCCAACCTAGCAGTTCGAAAGCAAGAAATTGCAAGTAGATAAATAGGTACCACTTCGGTGGGCAGGTAACAGCGTTCCGTGCGCCTTGGTATTTAGTCATGCCGGCCGCATGCCCACGGAAATGTCTTTGGAGAGTGCTGGCTCTTCGGCTTTGAAACGGAGATGAGCACCGCAACCCTAGAGTCGGATTCGACTGGCTTTCGAGCAAGGGAACCTTTACCTTTACCTAAAATTTAGTCAGATGTCTCAGCAATTTAGATGTGACAGAAGTGTGGGTTCCTAGATGGCTATTCAGATCCAGGCTACTGATGGGAGATCAACCCAAGGGGGGGGGGGACATCCGGTGCCTCAACCAAAAGCTCAGTGGAAGAGCTCTGTCTTACAAGTCCTGCAGAATTGTAACAAATCCCGCAGAGCCCTGATCTCATATAGAAGCTCATTCCACCCTAGTCGAGGCAAGTTGGACGTCCCTGGAGTCAGGGACTATCAAAAAGTGTTGATTTGTAGACCTCAGGGCTCTACAGGGCTCAAAGGTATGCCAGCCCCTGGGCACATAGGGTTTTAAAGGTAAGCACCAGCACCTTGAAATGGATCCGGTATTCAATAGGCAGCCAGTGCAGTTCACGCAGCACTGGGTGGATACGAGCCTGCACAGGTGTCACCATCAACACCCATGCTGCTGAATTCTGCACTAGTTGCAACGTCCAGAGCAGGTAGCTTGCCTATGGAGGACTCCAGCTTTTCTATAAAACTATACCAGCAGTTCGAAAGCAAGAAATTGCAATTAGATAAATAGGTACCACTTGGGTGGAAAGGTAACAGCGTTCCGTGCGCCTTGGTGTCTAGTCATGCCGGCCACATGACCACGGAAATGTCTTCGGACAGCGCTGGCTCTTTGGCTTTGAAACGGAGATGAGCACCACAACCCTAGAGTCGGACTCGACTGGCTTTCGAGCAAGGGAACCTTTACCTTTATACATTAATATTCTAGGGCAGAGGTTCCCCATGTGGTGCCTGCCAACCAGAACATTTTTATTGGGGGAGGGGGAATTACTACAGTGGGGGTGAGCACATCATTATTTATTTACTTTATTATGAATGAACTATGATATAGTGCAAAGTCTCTACAAGGGATCATTTTACAAAGAAGGTTGATTTATAATCAATTTTGTTTAAAACCAAATATCCCCTTCCTTTATTTACACATGATGAACAGCCTTGTAAATGCATGAAGATCTCCACCCCCATATTGTACCACTTCCACTTTCCTGTGTTGCAGTGTGCCAAATAAGAATCCCCCCCCCACCAATGTATCACCATAAAAGTGTCTGTTTCTTCTTCTGAGCATGAAATGAGGCGTTGCTAATAGAAATCACAGAAGAAGGTGCATTTTCTTGGATGGATGGCCCCTTTGATTTACAATACCATCTTCCATTGAACTCACTCCTCCCCAAAGTCCCAAACCCTGCTCTGATTTGGCTCCGCATAAATTGCTATAGGAAGACTTAAGGATAGCTATAGGCACTCAGGCTGGAATGCAATAGGGTTGCCAACCTCCAGGGGCCTGGAGATCTCCCAGAATTACAAGTGATCAGCAGACTAGAGATAATTTCCACTGAAGAAAATGGCTACTTCAGACTGTATGGTATTATACCTGATTAATTTCCTTCCCCCACCTCCCCTAGGCTCCATCCCCCAAATCTCCAGGAATTTCCGAATGTGCAGTTGACAACGCTATTGAATATGTGCACACACACACTTTTCCTTTGCAGCTACAGCCTGCCTGGCATACAGGGGAAGGGTGGCTTTTTTGCTTCATGCAGATGAGAAAAGATGCTGGGGAGGCTCCCCTCTACAGATATAGAGATTGACACACACACACACCCCGCTGAGCCTAGATAAAAGAGAAGGCAAAATTGTTACCAGCTCCAATACATGATCACCATTTTACAGTGATTTTAAAATGTTTTGATGTTTCAGTCCACTGTGGGCTTGTGGTGCAGAACTCCCCCACCCCACCCCACCCCACCCCACGAGTTTTCAAGGGCCAAAACAGATGCATGGGCACTACCACACACAGTAAAATGGTCATGAGTCCACTTGTGAAAGGCAAAATACAGAGGCTGCTGCTGCCACCCACCCCCTCTGATCCCAACCACCTTTGAACACTCCCCACCTGGGCGTAAAGCCAAAAATCAGTGCTTCTACCTTAATGTGCTACAGTGCTGCTGATCTGAGGAATTCTTGATTGGCACGAGCTAGCAAGCTAAGGCAGGAAAAGGACTGTGTCACATGCTTCAGAGCACAGCAGGAGCAATTACTTTGTGCAGGAAGCAAAGTGCAAAGGGAAAGCCTTGGAGGAAGGCAGGAGGAGGGAAGGAAGCACCCTCTCTCATTGGCAGATGACTTGTGAAAAAATTCACAACAACCCCAAGTGCTGATTGGAGGGGCATGCCAAATGATTGTTGGGGCCCTGCCCCTTTATGCACCAGGCCTGACTCCAACAACGTTTCTGCTACCCACTGTCAGCTAGCTGCCATTGAGTGGTGTGTTACATTGTAACATTGGGCACTGCCCTTTCCTCCCCCCCTCTGCCTTCCTGTATAGGTGTTTACTTTCTTTTCTTGCTACTTCTGCAGAACTGCTCAAGGTCATGCAGCTGGAGGTGGGATGGAGTTATGGCGTTGCTTAGCTTGTTATGTATCTGCAGCCTGAGAACTGGACTTGTGTTTATGTTGTAGAACCGTTGTGTTCCCAAGGAATTGGGCGCTCGTTTCATCTACATTCCCGCCAGCGGGAATTGGGCTCATTGGTCCTAACCTGGTTCAAGTTCCTTTATTATGTTCCCCTTTAGGGTCTGTAGTTATTCCTAACAATGCTTGTGTTCTGATCCAACCATCACTTATTAATAAATTTGACTTTGTTCTTCAAACGTGGATTTATTTGAATGCGTGGGGAAGCGGACACCCACCAAGTGTTTTAAAGAAGCTGGTGGGGCCAGGAAGGGCTTTTGACCAGCATGCCTTCTGATTTACTACTGGAGATTTGATTGGCTGTGCAGATTTTTAAAAAATGTTGCTTTGGCAGCAGCTGCCACCACAGCAAAAAAATCTGTACTGTGTCACAGCAGCTAAGCTATGGCAATCATTTTGTGGCTGGGCCCACCTGCTGTGGCAGACATTTTGTGGCAGCCATTTTGTCGCTGAGCCTACCATGATGTGTCAGAATTCCAAATGTGCTCACAGGCTCAAAAAACCTGGGGACTCCTGATCTAGGGCTACAAGAAACTTCTGGAAAGAAAGAACAAACAACACACCACATAGGGTTGCCAGCTCCAGGTTGGGAAATACCTGGATATTTTGTGTGTGGAGCCTGAGAATGGCGGGGTTTGGGGAAGGAAGGGACTTCATTGGGGTATAATACCATAGAGTTCATCATCCAAAGTGGCCTTTTTCTCCAGTTTTCTTCAGGTTAATATCACTGTTGCCTGGAGATCAGTTGTAATAGCAGGAGATCTCCACCCACCACCTGGAGGTTGGCAACCCAAACAAAAAAGGCAGGCAAATAGACTTGCAGCCTTAGTATGGCTAGTTTAAAATCAGAAGAGACTGTGAAACCCTAATGTGTTTGGGCACAACAAGTGTTGCATGTTAATTATTCTACATATTTTAGTGATTTTCCCATATACCATGTATCATTATGAAAAAAGAAGAGATTTGAAGTTTGCTTATCATTATTTTCATTAACATATGTATCACAAGACCTCAAAAAGAGGATTTCTTTTGATATCCCTCTTTAAGTTTGAATTAAAAAGAAGTTACATATGCAAAGCAAGAAGAGTATAACACTGGAGGGTTTAAGTCTGCTGGGCAATAAGGTGACAAGACTCTCTTCAAGTTGGGCAGTGAAAAGCAAATTGGAACGCCCCCTATGATTGAAGGCAAGAATTTAAGCGGAACAGTCCTGGAAAAAGGAGAAGGGACTTTGTATTGAGATGGCCAGTTCCTGATACAGCAAGATGGTGCCACAGGGAAGAAGAAAGAGGAAAACAGCAATGGAAGAGAAAATGAGATTATGTTATATCTACTGAGGGAGACTTAATGTTAATTTGCTTTTAACGGTGGAAGGAAAAATAATGGTTAAATGAGATGCCATTGTTCTCTGTAATTTGTGTCTAACTTAAAAAATGATTCTCCTGGACTACTCTTCATATAGTCAGATTTGTTTGGATATTTTTACAAGCTATGATGATGATTGATCACTCTCAATGTTAAAGAAAGCTTTTTATTACTGTTAAGCAAATTTTTTACAAGCTGTATGTGACCTCCAACCCTTGGGATTTTAGTGGGTTTTCTTTTCTTTCTCCTATCGTGTGTAGATTCCCTCCCTAATTTCGTTGTAGTTTTTAGTAAATGCAAATTAAAAAATCCCCTACGGGGGGCCATAATAATAATAATAATAATAAACACTGGAGGGTTTTTTTTTGCGTTGAATAAGTGAAGCAGCTACTCGGTTTATGCTCTTGCTTGAAATCTGCCCAGCAACTGGCTAGGGAGTGAGAGCTCCCCCTGTAGAGCAAGAAAGAAAATTACAGGTCATTTTATGTAAAGAAAAAGTGGAGCCGGAAGTATTGCCAATATCTGCAGACCATGGCACACTTTGGGAAGATGGATGCTTTTGACCTAAGCCAGGAACCTTGGAGCAGATATGTTGAATACCTGAATTTTTTCTTCAAGGACTACTCTGTGACTGATGATAGAAAAGAGCTCTATCTTACTGTCTGTGGATCTTATAGGCTTATGAGGGACCTGCTGTCTCCAAAGGACCTTAATAAAGTAACTTACTTGGGATTATTTGGGGAACTGAAGAATGTGCCACCACAGGCCTCTGCTAGACTTAAGCAGTTTATAGGTAAAAAGAGCCAGAGACACCCTTCTTAATATCACCCCAATACCTTAAGTGCAGGGCACTGCTTGGGCCAAAATGAACCAAGATGGATGCCAGTCAGGCATGAGCCTGGGAAATTAGTTCCAAGATGCAAGTCAGAGCCACTAGCTGGCTACTACCCCCTCCTTGCCCTGGAGAAATGCGGGACTTTAGAACAATGGGTCACCCAGGACCTATTGATTCAAACCCCATCAACACCCCAGCCTCACTTCCCTTTCACCCATTACCCTTGATTAAGCAGTGATTAAGCACTGCTTAAGTCTATTTATCTTCCTAATTACTCTTCCTGTCCAGTGCTTGCAGAGCCATCAAGCCTCTCATACCTCTTTGCCTATCTCCAGTAAAACCATTAAGTTATTGTTTTCTGGCAAGTGCGTCAACCCACCTGAGGGTACGTTTTGCCCTAGAACTATGGCACCCTGCTAGCCAGCAGTGCATGTATGTGCCTTGGATCCCTCCTCACCCCCCCACTTGCCTGTGGGTCTACTCTTTCACTTCCCAAAACGCTGGGTGTTTTGCTCTGTGACTGCTGTTCCATGGACCTCTTCAAGTTTGGTTATTAACACCCTTCCCTAAAAACATCTCCCCTTCCTTCCTGTTTTCCTTAGTTAGTTCTTGTGTGTGTTTCAGTGTGTATATGCATTTTTGTTTATTTTCATTTTCGTTTTAATAAAAAAACCTTTCTGGTTGTACATCTGCCTGGTTTATTTTGAGAGTTCTCTTAAAGGGAAACATTCTAGTATACATTCTTGGAGATTCCAGTTGCCCACCTCTCACTCCATCTCCAAGCTGATTTCCCCAAATTAAGTGGAGATTGCCTATTTTGGGTAGCACTAGAGATGCAGTTTTATCATGAGTTCATCAACTGGTATTAAATGGTTGGCTGGAAGGATCCTGTTCAGAGGAACTGAAACCAAATTATACTAGAAGGGGAGAGCTGAGTGTGGAGGTGTGGTTGTTCTGTGATGTGTGAGATAAGCGATACTGCCGCAAGGCCAGTCCATGCTTGTTCAGCAGCTCCATGAGACACACCCAGGCATGACCAGGATGAAGGCAGCAGCTCAAAGTTACATGTGGTGGCCCAAAATGGATGGTGCTGTAGAGGACTTGATGAAATCCTGCTCCACATGCCAACAGCTCAAGGCTGCCTCACCTGATGCTCCCTTATGTCTGTGGGAATGGTCTAGCCATCCCTGGGTGCAGCTTCATATTGATTATGCTGCCCCATTTATGGGGGTCATGCTATTGGTGGTGGTGGATGCACACTCCAAATGGCTGGATGTCTTCCCAGTCACAGTGGCTACTTCAGCTGCCACCACTGAACAGGTCCATAAGTTATTTAGTATCATTGTACTCCCACACACTCTTGTAACAGACAATGCCTCTGTACTCACTAGCGAGGAATTCAAAGAGTTCCTGAAATAAATGGGATCAAACAAATCACCACACGTACATCCGCTAATGGGTTGGTGGACAGGGAAATGCAGACTGTGAAAACTGTACTAAAGAAGGTTGCAGGCTAAACCTTATGGACAAAACTCTCCCATTTGCTTGCTGCATATCAGACACCAGCACATACTACTATTGGAAGATCCCCAGCTGAAATGATGTTTTGTAGACCTATTTGTACTTGATGGGACTTGCTAAAACCCAATATACACAGTTGAGTCCTTCATAAACAGCAATCCATGAAAAAGAATCATGGTATCAGCCACCCCATCCCTTATGTCCAGATCACCCTTTGTGGGTCAAGAACTTTTCAGGGAAACCCAAGTGGGTTCCAGGGTTGATGTTATCACAAACTGGGCCACTTCCTTGTATTTTCTTGGACAGGATGGTTATGAGACACCATGCAGATCATCTTCTATCTTGCACAGGGAGTCAAGAAGCTCTAGATACTCCAGCAGCCCTGCCTGAGTTTCTGAATTTCGAGGTGACGTGGGGAAATTGATATCTCTGAGGTGCATTGTCCTACACCCATCATAATCTCAACTGCATGAGAATCCCATGATGGGGCTGTGAATTCTCCGCTAGATAGTCCTGAATATCCTGACCCAGACTGTTCCAGAACTACCTGAGCCAATGCCAGCCACAGCAGTGCTGCCACTCTTTGCAGATCAACAAGACCCAGGGAACAACCTGTAGATAATAGCAGCCAGGGAATCCCGGGCAGAACAATCCCATCCCCATCTGACTACTGAGAACAGACAGTCTACCCTGGCCCCGGTCACACGGAAGATTTTGGCCCGGGAGAGAGACGGATCGGGGGTGCAGCAAACGGGCACGATCTCACCACAACATCTGGGAAGCAGCGCGCACCCGTCCCCGATCCGTCCCTAAACCCGGAAAAGCCGCTGAAAAAAAGAACCTCCTACAGAGGAGGACTTACCTGAAGCACCGCAGCAAGCGTGGCCATGGGATCGCCGCCGCGCCCATCGTCCGGAGCAATCCAGGCTCCCAGCCGAACTGCACACGCGCACACATGCGCAGTTCGGCAGCCTCGCTCTCCCTTCAGTAGCTTCCCCTCCGGCATCTGATCGTGCCGGGGAGGAACTGCACGGCGGCTCAAGGGATCTATGTGATCCCGCCGCCGCGTGTTTCTTTTGGTGCGGCTTTAAAAAGCCGCACTTTGGCCATACTCCCCCCCCCGTGTGGCAGGGGCCCCTGTATCTCTAGCTAGTTGTTCATTCTGTTTGTTCACACTGTTTGACTTATAGATTTGGGGGGAGGGATGTAGTAATCTAAGGGTTAATTTACTGCTTGCGGGAGATATACCAGACTGTTGGAAGTGGGGTTAAAATATTATGAACCTTAAAAATATTGTTAAACTTGATTCCTATCAGAAGGCTCCAAGATAACTATTTCTGTTGCAAGTTTCTGTGCAAGTACTCATTATAAACTAGGCCAAGTTTATGACAAATACCCTAGTCCTAAATCATATAGGGCTTTAATGGTCAAAACCAACCCCTTGAATTGGGTTTAGGAGTGGATCAGTAGCCAGTATAATCGCTGTTGTAGTGGGATTATGTGTTCCCAATAGCTGACCTCAACCAGCAGTCTAGCCAAAACGTTCTGCACTACCTGCAGCTTCTGAACACTCTTCAAGTAGAACATGTTGCAATACTCCAGTCTAGATGTAATTGGGGTTATATCTGACTGAACCAGGAAAAGATGCAGGTGACACACCAGCCAAAGCTGGGCAAAAGCACTCTGAACCACCACATAGCCACCTATTTTTCTAAGGTGACTGCTGTGCTGAGTAGCAATCCCAAGATGCAAACCTGGTTTTTCAAGGGGAGTATAACTCTATTCAAGCAAGGAGAGATCTGAAGTCCCTGATCTCCCTTTCTACTAACACAGAGAACCTTTGTCTTGTCAGAATTAAGTTACAGCCTTTTCACATACATCCAGCCCATTACTGAGTCCAAACACCAGTTCCAAACATCAACAGTATCCTCAGAATCAGGTGGAAGAGAAATAGGGTTCCCAAGTACTTATCGCAATCCGGCGGGGGACACATGCTCCCCGGCTGGAACATTCCTCCCTGTAACGCACCATGCCATCGCCAGAAAGTGACGCTGGGCCAGAGTGTCGGCCGGCGTCACTTCCTGGCGACGGCATGGTGCAGCGCGTCTGTGGTCTCCGCGGGAATGATCCTGCGAAGACTTCTGTGTCCCCCGCCGAATCATGGTAAGTACTTGGGAAGCCTGAAGAGAAAGGTGTAGCTGGATATCATCTGCATATTGCTGACACCAAAGCCCAAACTTCCTGATGACCTCTCCTAGCAGTGTCATGTAGATATTAAAGAGTATGGGGGATAAGAGGTTAACAGCCATAGGAAGAGTAGGAATCTGGATCAGGGCCATGGTGTCTGGGCAGGGGGGACTTAACATTTTCCTCAATATGTATTGACTCTTCTGTGCTGCTATTCACTTTGGTAGGGGGAACAGAACAGCATTATCTTTTTCACCTACTGTATTTACAAAAATGTCAGGGTAGGGAGGCGAAAGGGTGATTTTTGTTAGCAAAGTGTTAACTCCCCCCCCCCTCCACAGCATTTGAAAAATGCAGCAGGAGACACCCCCCCATCCCAAATTTCCTTTATATTTAGGGTCACTGCTAGTCCCCAAATACCTGAGAGTTTTCACTTTCCAGATGTTTAGAAGTTCACTTCAAAATTTCTAGTTCCATGTTTTGCAGTAGTTTTCAAATCTGTTTGCTGTTTTATTATTTACTAGGAGTAAGGTCCGTTGTGGGAAGAAATACAACGAGCTCTAGAAGGAAGCTCCAGGTGAGTGTCCCGGCTGTGGCTGATGGGGCGGCTGAGAAAAGGGGAAAATAGAGGGAGGCAAGCCATGTTTATTTTCTTCTGCTTAGCTATAAGGCAGGGCTATCTCAAGTCATTTTGCTGCCCCAAGTAGGTTGTATGGGAGGACAGCCTCATGGTAACAGGTATGGTTCCCTCCACCCCTGACTTATGTTGATTTGGGGTTATGCAGTGGCAGGTAAGGTAGAAAAGCACCTCCTCCTATGCCATGTCTTCTGGGTTCCAAGGGTCTGAAAAGTGATTCCATAGCCAGTTACAGGGTTGCCAACTCTGGGTTGGGGAATACCTGTAGATTTGAGGGGTAGAGCCTGGGGAAGGCAGGGTTTGGCATGCAGAGAGACCTCAGCAGGGTATAATGCCATAGAATCCACTGCCAAAAGCAGCTATTGTCTCCAGGAGAACTGATCTTGGAGATCTCCAGGTGCTGCCTGGAGGTGGCAATACGAAGAGAAGGGCCAGATCTGTAGATTTGAGGGGTAGAGCCTGGGGAAGGCAGGGTTTGGCATGCAGAGAGACCTCAGCAGGGTATAATGCCATAGAATCCACTGCCAAAAGCAGCTATTGTCTCCAGGAGAACTGATCTTGGAGATCTCCAGGTGCTGCCTGGAGGCTGGCAATACTAAGGGGAGTGCCAGACCTGTAGATCTGAGGGGTAGAGCCTGGGGAGAGCAGGGTTTGGGGTGTGGAGGGACCTCAGCAGGATATAATGCCATAGAGTCCATTGCCCAAAACAGCCATTCTCTCCAGGAGAACTGATCTTGGAGATCGCCACATACTGCCTGGAGGCTGTAAGGGGAGGGCCAGACCTGTAGATTTGAGGGGCAGAGCCTGGGGAGGGCAGGGTTTGGGGTGCGGAGGGACTTCAGCAGGGTATAATTCCATAGAGTTCACTGCCCAAAATAGCCGTTGTAATAGCTGGGAAATTTTCTGTAGGGGAAATGATGTGCTGTGACTGAGGAACACAGTCATTTCTGGGAGACCTCCAGGCCCCACAGGGAGATTGGCAACTCCAGTGACTGTTTAAGGGAAGATTGGGATATGTATTTTACCTCAGGACACGTTGACTGACTCCCAACAGCAATAGCAAACTGTTTAGAATGTTAGAGGCAAGGGCCAATCAGGCTGCATATGCAAATGACCTCTGTGTTCTGACTGGCTATTGGGGGGAAAGAAACAGCAAACTGTTTAGAATATTAGAGGCAAGACTCAGGCAACGCAGCCAGTGGATAGGGACAGCTTCTGAGTGACAGATCAGGGAGCCAACTGATTTGGAAGCATGTGGAATGTTCAGGAGAGTCCATGACCGAAACAAAATTATTATATAGAGAGATTCATTGACAATGTTCATATTCCATGCTTCTGTTTTGACTACACTCCTATCAGCATCTGCTAACTTTAGAACTTTGCTCCTTTAAACACAGGCTTGATTTGCAGCAACACGCAGAAAAGCCTGTTGACTTCCATGCTCATAAAAGCTGCACTGCCTGATTTCTGTAGATCAATTCTCTGCTAAGTGCATGAGGACAGGGCAGGCAAGGTTTCATGGGGTGGAGTTCTGGCATCAATAACCGCCTTTCCAATTGTCCACATCCAATTCCATGTTCAAAAAGCCAGCATTTCCCTTTCTGGATTTCAACTGCTGGCAGTAGAAAGAAGGCATCTCTCTTACCCGGTTCAGCTTCAGTGGGTCCTGGTATAGCAATGTTCACTAAGCTGAATAGGATCTGATCTATTCTTCCTCTTCTGCTGTGAGTGTCTCTTCCTGTTCTGTTGTGGGTGTGGTCGGAGTCCTTTGGAGGAAGGCTGGAACCCTCTCTTTCCCAACTATGTGAGATTAGGGTTAAAGACAATCATAGGAAGACCCCTACTATTTTATTTTTAACCCACAAGAAATTTGCAGCAAGGGTGCATCCCTTCCCCCTCTTTGCTTCCCCCTTCTCTAACAATCTTCCCCCTCTTTCTCACCCTTTTCCCTAATCACTCAATTGTATCCCTCTTTTGCCCCCCCAGCCCTTCTCCATCAGTCCACCCCTCACCTGATCTGTCAACCTAACCCTCCATTTCTTTTGCCCCCAAACCGTTCTCCATTGATCTCCCCCTCCCCTGATTTGTCAACTTACTCGGGAGCAGCTCTCCTGTTGCTGAACTCCCAGCCTCCAGGTCTCTCCCCGTACAATGGCTTCAGAGGATTCTCTCACACACACTCAGGCCCCTGAGATCAAGAGGAGTGCAGATCCAGGCATCCAAGCCTTCCCCTCCTGCAATGGCCTCAGAGGTCAGGAGTTGTACATCTCTCAATCTCCAAGGCTTCTCCACCCCACCCCACCCCACCCACTGCCCTCAGATGTTGAGAACTGCACAGCTCCCGACTCCAAACCTTCTGCCCCCCCCCCCCAATGGCTTCCCTGCAGCATCGGGGAGTTGCTCCGGGCCTGTAGAGCCTCCCAGTTGCCTGCGTCCCTGTGGCCAGGCCCAGTGATCCCCCTGGACACCTGCCCGGAGCAGCCAGGCCTGGAGAACCACCAACAGCTTCAAACATGCCACCAACATGCAGAGTGTTTTATTTTGAGGGGGGGGGGTTTAAAAAAAATTCAGATGTTTCTGCAAATCTAGAGACTCAGCCAAGTCTGCAGAAAAACCTGTTTTGGGTAAGCGTGGCCCCGATCCATGGATTTAGATATCCACAGATAGGGGGCAAACTTGAGAAATAAATACATAGATTAGGGACTATGGTCTCTACTACTGTATTTAGTTTGCTGATACTAGGGTCCTACTACGTAATTTTTGCATCATTTAATGCATCATGTTAATGCATGCTTTGCTTCTGTTTTTAGATTTCTGATTGGTTCTACAATCCTAATCCTATTGTATACATTCATTTGTGCCTTGCCTTTCTCCCCAATGGGTACCCAAAGTGGCTTACATTGTTCTCCTTTACTCTGTTTACAAGAACCCTGTGAGGTAGGTTGGGCTGAGAGAGTATGACTGGCCCACGGTCACCCAGCGAGCTTCCATGGCATGAGTGGGGATTTGAATCCGGGTCTCCCGGATCCTAGTCTGCCACTCTTAACCCCTACAACAACATTGGCTCTCTTGTTGTATTGTTTATTGAATATCCCATCCTGTTAATTGTATTGACTCACACTGTGTAATCTGTCTTGAGCCCAAGTGAGAAACGTAGAGTGTACATAATGAAATATAATTAATTAATACACACATAGTGCATTTCCATGCAGAATTATTCTAGTCTAGCAGACTGAAATCAACACAGGTTCACCATATGCTTAAGAAATAAAGCTAGGTATATCCAGGGTGAAAAGGTCCAGGATGAAAAACCTGCTCCCTCTGCCCATTGCAAACATGCACCATCTGCATACAATTTAAAATAACTTTATTTTTGTTCCACTTTTCAACGCAAAATTGATTATTAGTTGCTGTAAATTGCTTTGAGAATCAAATACAATTGCCAATTAAAATGGGGAAAAACCAAGGTCTCAATCCTGGCATGATGAATAGATATCTCCCCATCCTCTGTTGTCTTCAGCAATGTTAATTGGTATCTGAGAGAACCGCTCCCTGGATACAGGGACAATGGCATATGAAGAGAAGCACATGGACAGTGAAAGGGAAGGAGGTCTTTTAGAGCCATATTTTTGGACTAGGACCTAGGGATGTGCATTCGGTTCGTCCGAACCGAATGTACCCCAGAAAATGGCCCATTCAGACCCCTTTCGGGCTGCTGCAGGCCGATTCAGATTCTCTGATCTGAATCGGCTTGCCACCGAATTGCCACCAAATTTCGGCAGCTATTCGGCCCCATTATATTCTATGGGCCATTGAAGTCAATGGCGAAAACATAGGGTATATTCTGGAGGGGAGGGGGTTTGAGGGAGAGGCTCCAAACTCGCAGGGTAGCTGCTGGATGCTCTGCCAAGATACCAACCAAGTTTGAAGAACATTGGACCACGGGGTCCAATTCTATGGGCCCCCAAATAGGTTGCCCCTATCCCCTCCATTGTTCTCTATGGTGGGGAAAAAGTCACTTCCCCCCCCCCCAGAGAACAATGGAGGGGAAAGGGGTAACCTGTTTGAGGGCCCGTAGAATTGTACCCCCTGGTCCAATGCTCTTGAAACCTGTTTGGTATCTTGGGGAGAGGCTCCAGCAGCTACCCTGCAAGTTTGGAGTCTCTCCCTCAAGCCCCCTCCCCTCCTGCCCCCAGAATATACCCTATGTTTTTGCCATTGACTTCAATGGCCCATAGGATATAATGGGGCTTAAATTGACATTCAGCTGGCCGAAAGACTCCCGAATTGGCTTGTACTGATGAAACTGACATGCGGGAGTCTTAATACCAGCCAAAATTGATTCTGCCCAATTCGGCCGAATCTGAATGGGCCGAATATTTTTTTTTTTTGCACACCCCTACAGGACCTAGGAGAGTGTTATGTCTCTTCAATAAGGCCTCCAAGTCACATTCCAAAATCTGTTTATTAAGGTCTCAGACAAATAATAGTTAAACCACATTCCTACAGCTGCATTCACTCCCACTTCCTACATCCAACTTATATACACCTCTTCCCATAACAACAGTTCTCTTAAAGAAACATACACACCCACACCACAGAGAGCTAGGTTCAGATCCCTATTCTGTTATGGGAGCCTGCTGGGTGACCTTGGGTCACTCACACAGTCTCAGCCTAAACTACCTCCCAGGGTTGTTTTGTGGATAAATGGTAGAAGGGGAGAATATTGTAAGTCAGTTTGGGTCCCTACTGGGAAGGAAAGTGGGGTATAAATAAGCTAAATACACTAAAAAAATAGTTCTCCCTCTCCCAAACCTAGGCTTACTTGTATTTTTTTAAACCTGGCTAGGGGATGGGGAACAGAAATGATTTTAACACTGCTGGGGCATTTGAAAAGGAGGAAAAGATGCCCTCCCCAACCAAACTACAACAGTTTATAAATGGCTACAGAGCAATTGTATATTTCTTGGCTGGCGATAATTAGGGAAATGTTGATTGCAAAAGAATATCAGTTTTGCATTGCGGGTGGTAGAAGACAACATATTATAAGCCTAGGAACTCTTTGGCCCGGGTGCCAAAATGGCACCATCTATCTCCGAAAGTGCTGAGGCGCTGGGAAATAGGATGGCAGGGAAGACACAGGTTGTACTTGGCTAGACAACAGAAGCAAGCAGAACTAATGACATAGCTGTCTACAACTTTTTTTTAAAGCCATCTATGGGATCCTACTGCCCCCTTGTGGCTAGGTTCACAAAATGGAACAAGAATGGACATCATAATCAGAAATCAGAGCTATGCCTATTTTGTACCAAATATTTATGCACTAGAAAAGCTGGATTTTGTGGTCCTCATCAAACACTCCAAGTCAACAAAAGCAATGGAAGCCATAGAAACTCCGTACTGCAGAGGCTGAAATCCTGCTCAGAGCCTTAGGCTCTGGCTTGAAACGCTTCACTAAGCATTGCTTTCCATACTTTGGAAGCTTAAAGATTATAACATTTTTTTTAAGTAAAGAATCTGAGAATGCTCATTTTGCATAAATATGAGTCTTGTGGACCAATGAGGAACATCTGCAGACCATTACCAATACTTAAAAGAGGTAATTCCAGCAACCAGGGCTCTTTTTGTAGAAAAAGCCCAGCAGGAACTCATTAGCATAATAGGCCACACCCAACAGCAAAACTCATTAGCATATTAGGCCACACCCCTGACAGCACCACTCATTAGGCCACACCCCCATGTTACCAGAAGTGTAGTCATCCAGCCACACCCACCTTTCCCTTCTTATTCTGTTTACCTTGTTTGTTGTCAAAACTCAGGGCTTTTTTTGTAGCAGGAACTCCTTTGCATGTTAGGCCACACACCCCTAATGCAGCCAATCCTAATGAGTTTCTGCTGTTGGGTGTGGCCTATTATGCTAATGAGTTCCTGCTGGGCGTGGCCAACTCAGGAGCCAGCCAGAACTCCGTTCCTGTGCGTTCCTGCCCAAAAATAGCCCTGCAGCAACCCCAGCACATATAAACCAAAGAGGCTGGGGTCATTCTGGTAGGGTAGGGATCTGGGATCTATGGTTCTAGATAAGT
Source organism: Gekko japonicus (assembly GCF_001447785.1). Taxonomy (NCBI): domain Eukaryota; kingdom Metazoa; phylum Chordata; class Lepidosauria; order Squamata; family Gekkonidae; genus Gekko; species Gekko japonicus. The sequence continues at coordinate 409,944 of NW_015165274.1, read as the reverse complement.
GTGGCTCAGGGCAGAATCAAATATGGCTCTTTTTAAAAAGAAAAGGAAGCATTTAATTAAGATATATTTGAGGGATAGGTGGGAATGCTACAATGGCCAGGATGTGGGGATTGAAGGGCTTCACATAGATGTTTTACAAAAAGGGAAATGATGGAGGGCAACAGTTGCCAGGAGTCCAAGTGTGAACCATGCACAGATTTATGTCAGTGCTCCAAAATTATTGCCCAGGGTGCTCCTATGTATAATTTACTGCGAGGCCTTATGGGTGCCATTTCCTAACTGGAAATACCAAATACTAATTGGAAATACCTAATTGGAAATACCAAATTGGCTTGGAAATACCAAATTTATGTGTCAACTATCAGTATAGATTCAGATTTGCAAATAGGCTGTCTAATACTGGCTCTTTGTTGATCTGCTGTTGACTTTTGACACAGTTTTGCTCTTTATTTGTAAAAGGTTGCCGACTCCTGTGGTAGAGATCCATCCTCCTGCTCAAGGACTGACACACAATGAATCATGAGAATTCAGAATTTACTAATGTACATGATTATTAGTGGTGACATACCACTTAGCAAAGGTGTTAAGAACACTTCAGACATTCTTGGAAAGAAAAACACACCCAGGTCACCCTTGAACCCACACCGATCATGTAACTGAACCAGATGATAGCATTACTCTGCTCTCTTACATCCAATGGCTGACTCCCCCAAGAAGTCTTCAAATGGATACCATGCTCTGACAGCACATTATGTATAAAACAGAGGCACAAAAGTGGATTGTGTAATTAAGAGTCAAAGATGTACCTGCTCTGAAATAAAAAATTATCTACAAGGAAAGCTGAAGTTTTGTGACCTTCTTTGACTACAGCAAGTTATCAGCAGGGCATACAGCATGGCAAGGCATGGAAACTGCACACCTTGAAGACTGACAAATCGTGCTCAGCCCTACCTCTGCATTGAGGATTTCACTAATGTGGTGGCCAGACCAAGCCTACCTTTGCAAGCTGAAGGACTAGGAACCCTATTTGTTGTTTTTTTTAAATAAGGAAGTGAAGATGCTGAGGATGCTGGACTCTGTGCTTGCATGAGATGGGCATGAGATGGCATACCGCTTTATCAAAACTTCATACCACCACCTGGATTTCCCCCCAATCCCATTGTTTCTAATGAGTGAATTCACTTGTATTGTGTTTGTCAGAAACTGGATGGTTATGGGGTTGAAAGTCCAGCACCTTCACGGTTCAGGATTTCCCCTTTTCCTGCTTCCATTTCTGCAGCGGTCAGTCAAAACTTCTCCCCTCTCTTGTTGGGAAAGGCCAGCATCTTCACCACCAGTGGCATGTGCAGAAATGAAAGGCGCATCAGCAGAACTGTAAAACAAAGGGCAGAATAAAGACCTAAGTCCCATGCTCTGGACCACCTTGGAATTTGGATGCAGGAAACCCAGGTTCAGTTGTAATGGCTGTAAACACAAGTCTAATCCAGAGCTCTGATTTATATATTTTAAATTTGATATAATTGAATATGATTACAAAATTTGAATCAGAAGATGTTACCTAATAAATACTGCAATGTTACAACAAAGGCATAACACGTGCTCTAACATCTAGCTGATTCTAATTAGTGACTCTTACATCTAAATACTTAACCCACAATTTTTTAAACAACAATGTAAGATACAGAAATAAATTGTAAATATACAACAGAATTTCAGCCTCTCAGAGACAGTGTGGGGTAGTGGTTAAGAGTGGTGGACTTGAATCTGGAGAATCAGGTTTGATTCCAGACTCCTCCACATGATGCCTGCTGGGTGACCTTGGGCCAGTCACAGTTCTCTCAGAACTCCCACCTACCTCACAAAGTGCCTGTTGTGGGGAGAGGAAGGGGACTGTAAGCTGCTTTGAGACTCCTTAAGGTAGAGAAAAGCAGGGTATAAAAACTCCCTCTTCTTCTGTCTTCCTCTGGTTTTCACATATTCCAGTAATTAATAAAAGGCCACCGCATCTTCACAAATAAAACCTGTGTGTAACTTTCTTTCTTTTAATAGCTTGCACACTGTAATTTTGTCCATGATCAATGCTTCCAGTTTGGTGTAGTGGTTAGGAGCGTGGACTCTAATCTGGGAGAACCGGGTTTGATTCCCCACACCTTCACATGCAGCTGCTGGTGTGACCTTGGGTCAGTCATAAGTTCTTTCAGGGCTGTTCTCTCAAGGGCAGTTCTCTGGAGAGCTCTCTCAGCCTCACCTACCTCACAAGGTGTCTGTTGTCGGGAGGGGAAGGGAAAGGGATTGTAAACCACTCTGAGACTCCTTTGGGTAGTGAAGGGTGGGATATAAATCCAATCTCTTCTTCTTCTTCTACCATAAGTCTATTGGTAGTATCACCAATTACTTTGCAATAAATAATCTTGCTGCAACTATCATATTTCTCAATAGACCCACATGCCTTTTACCAGTCTAAACTGTCCAAACAGGATCAGCATAGGACTACATACCACTTGTCTTTTCACCATCTCACTTAATACATTGCAGACATTTTGCCTAAATTGCTTCAAAGCTGGGCAGAATCGTTAGCTTGTAAACATTTCCAACATAGGTTATTGATCTTTTTATTTATCCTACAGGTCCTGTCTGGGATATAGTGCAATTTCAGACAGTTTTCTCTTATAGTCATATTAACTGTAGTTTTCTCTTATAGTCATAATCTTATCTATCTATCTATCTATCTATCTATCTATCTATCTATCTATCTATCTATCTATCTATCTATTCATAGGGAAGCTCCAAATACCCTCTTCCCTGATGCTTTGGTCCTATTGAAACTGGGCCCCTGTACACCTGATATTTTGACAAAAGAGTAACACTGGAGGATTGGTTCATAGAACTTCTAGCAGAGTGTAAGACATGATTTTAAGAGGCTCCAGTTGAAAACCTCTGATCTAGAGCAGCACAAGCCAGGCTGTGGAGGGGATGCTGGATTACAGGGATATGATCATATGGTAAGGCTGAGGAATGAAGAATGGTACAGACCTTCCACCGGTTCCCGCATTCATTACACAGCACAAATGTTGTCATGGGCTCATCAGCGCTCCGTGTTTGCACCTGAAGGGGAAAACCAGAATTCCTGACTAAATAAATGAGTTTTATCAACATTGTCATAACTATGCATATTCTGCACTACAACATTTTTGCATTGCATCACAAAATATTGAATTCTGCAACTTGAATCAATTATGCTAAGGAAGGCATACTTGCATACCTATATTTGGTTTGCATATTTGTTTCTCCTGGAGAGGGACAAAGATCTGTGTAGGGAGAGACCAAGGGTCTGACTTTTCTTTTGGCTCAAGTTTACTTTCTTAGGCTGGAGGCAGACTACTTGAAGGATGGTTGGATCCACCCCAGTATAAGAGACTCATGAGTCAAGGTTTCATGAGTCATTGGATTTGAGACCTTCTGTGACCCTGCAGCATTTCCCAAAACGACCACATTCTTCGCATGAGCCAGCCAGATGCTCCTGAAGAGGCCTACAAGCAGGGCAGGCACAGAGGCCAAGGCATTACTGCCTCTGGACATGTAAGTGCCATTCAGGGCCAACTAGATGTTTGCTTTTTAAAATAGTTGGTGCTGGGTTTTAAAAGCTGGGAGTATTTTGTGCACATGGAGCAGCAAAAACAGGGAATTAAGTCCCCACATGAGAGCATCCCATGATTGACACAAGTCAATGGGACTACTCTCATGTAAATCTGCACTTTACCCCCGCCCCAATATTTCACAGAAGAGAGGTGAAAGGAAGGAGGCTGAGAGGAGCCAGAGTACTTGGCAGAGAGATTGTGGAGCTGTCAGAAAGGAACCAGAGTTTCAGATACAGGCTTATGCGCATGGGTGAAAGACAAAAAAAAAAAAAAAATGTTGAAAAAATGGGAACAATGGACCATGGGGTGAGTGCACAGTGAAGTCAGTTCAGGGTGGGATGTCTGATCAAAACTTCCTGCAACTATTTAACCTGCCATAAATACAGGCGCAGCCAGATAGCGCCAAGCCTCCAGTATGACTGCAGCCATAGACTGTTTTTGTTCATGTCACCATGACTAAGAGCCGTAAGCATTCCCAAGCTTCTGAGATGATGGGGTAACTCTTTCTTCCAATGCCATTCTACCAGTTGACACCCCACGCACACACACGCTGCCATTAGCCCTGTTAAAGAAAGATGATAGTTCACGAAAGTCAAAGGGCACATCTATCAAATAGGCTTGAGTCAAGACCCCCTGCTCTGCCTGAAAATAATCGCCTTAGGACAGGGGTCCTCAATCTTGTTGAGCCTGTGGGCATTTTTGGAAGCTGAGAAAGTATATTCAGCACCACCTCAAAATGGCAGCCATGGAGACAGGACCAATCGCAAAATGTTTGGAGTTTCCCATCCTGCTATGATGCAAGCAGCCATTTCTGAATGTTGGCCAGTCTTTGCCTTGAGGAGAGTAGCAAGTGGGCACCAGGAAACACATTGATGGGCACCATGTTTGGAATCACTCAACTTGTTTTCTCCTGCTTCAACAACAGCTCTTGCCCAGTCTGGGTACCTCACCTGATTATATGTGCAATTCTTCTTCTTGCATTTGCCACACTGGAAAAGATCTGTTGTGGTGCCTCCTGTCTTTGCCATCTGATGTTCTCGGATGGCTTCTTGGGTCATGGCACTCCTTAGCTCCTTCAATTCATCACTTGCCATTTCCTGGAACACATAAAGGGGCCATTGTGATCAGAGACCATTCCAAAGCTTCAGAATTGGTTTCTTTCTTGATTGCTCTCTAGGATTTACAAGAACCAACTCACACATTACAGAGAACAACAGTTAGGTCCAGGACTTAACTAATTACACGTGACTTATGGCTTCTTCTCCGTTCCCACATGCATTGTGCCTGATAAGGACTGTGACAGTGGTGTGTGTGAAGAAGAGGCTTCAGCTCCCTGACTTCATTTTTTAAACCTGAAATGGTTGGGGGGGGGCGGTATTTGACCTGCTGGGAAAACCCACAAGTGTGAAGTTTTGAACTCTGTTCTCCTAGAACCTTATGCTACACTCTGACTATACCATCATATGCAGAAAAAAAAATGGAAACTTATTTTAAACATTCTAGGATTTCAGATTTCTCCCCACCCAATCCTTAGACAAATGGTAAGTGTGCCAATTCCATCAAACTCACTTGTGGTTAAAAATAAACTAGTAAAGGTAAAGGTAAAGGTTTCCCTTGCTTGAAAGCCAGTCGAATCCGACTCTAGGGATGCGGTGCTCATCTCCATTTCCAAGCCGAAGAGCCAGCGCTGTCCAAAGACATTTCCGTGGTCATAAGGCCTGCATGACTAAATGCCGAGGCACACAGAACGCTGCTACCTTCCCACCAAAGTGGTACCTATTTATCTACTTGCAATTTCTTGCTTTCAGACTGCTAGGTTGGCAGGAGCTGGGACCAGAGAAGCTACAATACCACAATTTCCACACTTACTTCTGCAGTCATCTTGGCAATAAGGCTGGGTGGTATGGCTCCACTCAACACGTTTCTGCGCAAGCTGGGGTTCTTGGGATCCTTCAGGTTGCTGATCCGGCTCCTCACACGGTTACGGTATTTCATATCGGTGCCTTTCAGCTCCTGGTAGATATGTGGGATCATCAAGGAATAAGCACAAAATGCAGACTGGGGCAACGGGTGACCCTTCTACCCTTGAGAGTCATAAGAAAGTCCATGCTGGATGTGTTCAAAGGCTCGGCATCCTGTTCCTCAGCCAACTGGATGCCTTCAGGAAGCCCACAAACCAAGGCATGAAAAGCAATAGTCCTCCTCATTGTCCCCTCCCCAGCAACTGGGCTTCAGAGGTACACTGCCTCTGAACAGGGAAGTACTATTTATCAATCAGGAGCACTTAGGGCTGCCAAGTGGGGGGCGGGTGGCAGGTAAACCCTCGCTTGCGCGTCCCTATTTCCCCCGCCGCAGAATCGGGCCCCGGGGGGAACCCCTCCCCGGCATGCGCATCACCAGGAAGTGACGTGGGCACGCCGGGCACGCTGGGGGCGGGGCCACGGCCATATGAAAACTCTATGGTTTTCCCTTGTATGGCCGTGGCCCCGCCCCAGCGTGCCTGGCGTCCTCCCGTCACTTCCGGGTGACATGCGTGCGGTGCGCGCGCACACGCACAAGACGCCGGCCGGGAGCCCCCCGCTCCCGGCGAAGATACACTTGGCAACCCTAGGAGCACTCCCAAACATGATCACCTGCAGGTCTGAAGTGCTGCTGCCCATAATGTATCCTGGTTGGAGTTAAATGGGCTGCCTCATGACAGTATTGAGCTCTATTATGGCCCACGTAACTGCTTGCATTTCAGTACAGTGAAACCCTGAGGTGCCATGGGAAAATACCTCCATTGCCATGTCCCAGGGATGCAATGGGGAAATTCCCTGCCCAGGGAGGTCGGAGTGGTGCTGTTATGCCCTTCCCCAATTTTTCCATGGCATTCCAGTAGCTTGTAACTGAAATTCAAGCCCCTGATACAACGGAGGAGGAGTCACACAACCCAATGTTCTAACTCCTTTACCCCAAAATGCTGTTCAGTATTTCCCAGCAAAGACACAAGATGTTTTAGGGTAACAGTTCTAGGTTGGGAAAATCCTAGGGATTTGGGGGTGGCCCTGGAGAGGGTGAGGTATAATGCCATAGAGTCCACCCTCCAAAGCAGTCATTTTCTCTTGGGGAACTGATCTCTGTAGTCAGGAGATAAGCTAATTTCCTGAAGTCTTCAGGCTCACCTGGAAGTTGGCAAGTCTGAGAATGGGACAGGTGGGAGTGGGCAGCAGCAGGAGATGGGACCTGGGGGCAGGGGAATCCCTTGTCCCCAGCAGAAAACTACTGAGAACCAGATCAAGACATCTTCTACCTCATAGGGATGCATTTTAGATCTCATGTTTGCAACTGCCGTAAAACTGGCTGTTAGATATTCAAGTTCCATCACCACCACCCAACCAAGAGCTTCCTTCAGCCCACACCAACAACCAGGAACCTATACTCCCCAAAGGATATGATCTTCAATTTCAGCTGCCATCTTGTCACAATTAACTCCAAATTCCTTATAATCATCTACAAAGAGTTCCAAAAAGGAAAGAGAAAACAGATCTTTGCACTTGAATGGAGCCAACAGAACCAAAATTGTAATTGAGGAAAAAGGAACTCGCTAAGAAGCAAGCCAAACTGAGAGGTATTCTTGCCCGGCCTACCTCATTTCCCCCAACTGTCTCCATTTTCCCCAACTGCCTCCATCTCCAAGCTACTTAGAAATACTGGAAAGGCTTGTGGGATCCAGGGTTCAAGGTAAAAGGCAGGAACAGATACAGCAAAACCCTTCCAAATCTCACCAGTTCACATCAGCCTTCTTAGGTTGCACTTGGCTGCCTCCCCTGGAGGGGATATCAGGCCATTGGAAACCCTACCCAGTCTCACAGTTTAGAAAGTTTCCTTGCAGCTACAGAAAGGAGAAACATTTGCATCTTAAGAAACATAGATAAGTCGAAGCTAAGGGCTAACAAGATTTTATTCTAACATGAATAAAATGAATCTAACATGAATTTTGGGGCCTAAATCTGATTAGCAGACCACAGATACTTAGATACACCTTAGGCCAGACCGGACTAGCAGATAGTTGATGTGTACATCTGCTTGTGTTAATGTGCATGTTTAGCAAAGGCTTATGGAGTATGCTTTTGAAACAGCCACCATGACAATGAAAGGTGGTATAAAGCAGGACTGGGCTAGCTGAAAGGACAAGGAGAGTAGATCAACTGAGAAGCACTGAAGGTAGTACTCTCTGAAGGGCAAAAAGGACCGAGGGGACAAAGCTGAAATTGCTAGCTGGGAAGAACGGAACAATCCTCACTGGGAGAGCTGCGGTAGCTGGAAAGAGCTGAAGAGCAGGAATTGCTGACATTGACTGCACTGAAATCAGCCCCCTGGTACAGAACTGCCCCGTTTTGTCTTGCCAGGAGGAAAGGGGAACTGCTCCTATGGCAACAAACAAGTTTGAAGATTCATCCAGGGTCTTCACAGGAAGAGTTCCTGCTGTTGCAAGAAGGCCTTCTTGACATCTGGGACTCTGCTCCAGGTAGGCTTGCCAAGTCCCCCCGGGGGGCGGGGAAACCCCTGCCCCAGAGGCCCGTTCCCCGCCGGCGGCGGATTGGGCCCAGGGGGAACCCCACCCCGATGTGCACGTCACCCGGAAGTGACGTGACGACGCTGGGCACGCTGGGGCCACGACCATCGGAGGGAAAACTCAATGGCCAGCTGGCTAGTGGCAGGCAGGAGCCCATGAAATAGGGGGATCCCCTGCTCCCACCTGGGGGCTGGCAACCCTGCTCTTCTCCCCCATCTTGTCTCGGTCTCTCTCTCTCTCTCTCTCTCTTTCAGTCCCCCACCCCCTCTCTTACTTTCTGTCCCTCTACTGCCACGCCTCTCTTTCTGCCCCCCCCCCCACACCAGCTTTGTCAGTTCAACTGCTATATTGTGGAGATTGTGGTTTTGAGGGTGTAAATATCTGACCCTTGTTGGAGCATGGGAAATAGAGCAAAGCAATCAGTACAGAGGAACCAGAGGAACCACCATGAGCCCCCAGACAAGAATGTTTAAGTCCAGTGGGGCAAATACCAGCTTTCCAGGGCCTTTGCAGGTTGGGAAAACAGTGAAGCCCTCATCCCTTAACACTGAGTTTAAAAGATCTCTGAGTGTGGAATTCCCAGCTCTCGTCTGATTTCTTGTCTAGGGGACTTTGGGCAAATGATTCTTTCTCAGCCTAACCCACCTCACAAGGTAGGGAGAAGGGAGCACCATTACTGCTACCTGAGCCCCTTGGAGGAAGAGTGGCATGAAAATATTTTAGATAGATATAAGTAACACATCTCAAATTGCTAAGTCAAGAATTAAAACAAAACATGGCTTGGAGACAGGCAAAAACTAGAAGAAGAGATTGGATTATACCCCGCCCTTCACTACCCAAAGGTGTCTCAGAGCGGCTTACAAACTCCTTTCCCTTCCCCTCCCCACAACAGACACCCTGTGAGGTAGGTGGGGCTGAGAGAACTCTTGACAGAAACTGCTCTTTTTCAAGAACAGCTGTGCCAGAGTTATGGCTTGCCCAAGGTCATCCAGCCAGGTGCAAGCGGAGGAGTGGGGAATCAAACCCGGTTCTCTCAGATTAGAGTCCGCGCACTTAACCACTACACCAAAACTAAAGACATTGGGGAGGAGAGGAGACTCAATAAGGGACTGAGAGTAAACAGATGAGTCTTGTGGGGGCACCTGAATATCCAATTAGACTAAGGTAATAAAATGTCTGGTGGAAGGGCATTCCACTGAGCTGCAAGGGAAAGGGGACGCAGGTAAACAGCAGAAAGGGTAACCTAGGTTTAATTAGAAGATCGACACCTGTAAAGCAAAGGTAAAATCGGCGATCCAGAATAGCCGTGCATCGGTACCCAAAGGCAAGCTTCAAGTGCAAAAGAGCCATGTGAGCTGCAGTTGAGGTCTTTACAGGGCAAAGCAGCACAACCATTAATACCTTCATCAAGGCACCCTAAAACACTCCCAGAAAATTAGGCTAAGTCACTGTGCAAATTAATACTAAATGTTGAACATTTTACACCTCTCCTACCCAGCTAATGATGACATTCAGTCTGCAGCTTGCTGTCCAAAAATGATGCCCTAAAGTATAACCGTTTGACGTCTCACCATCCATTTTCAAAGCTCCAGAGACCATCTCGATGCACTTGTCTCGGACAGAGTCTCCTGTCAGATAGTAGGGCGGGAAAATGGTGGCAGAAGATGCAAACGTTGGGGAGATGGGGCTGGTGGGTGCCTTGGGTCCATTCGGCATTGGTTTGCTGTTGAATATGAACAGGACAGGAAAAGACAGAGCTTAACACAAGCAGCCACAAGGCTTAATAGTTATCTCCTTAGCCCCAATCACAGCCTGAGTCCTGAGAAACCTGGGATTCTTCACTTACAGGGGGGAAAAACATGTTTCCATTCAGTGGTGAAGGTGATTTTAGACTCTGGAATTAATTATTAGGGATAGGCATGAACTGGCTGACAATCTAAAGTTCATCACAAATTTTGGCTGTTTGTGGTTTGCAAAGTGATGTTCGCAAACTGAAGAACCAGCATGAACATTCACATCCACAAATTTCTGGCTTTCTGCTGTTCATGAAAAACAGCTGAACTGTTTGGAAACCCCTGCTTTCCGTTCCCCACAGCTTTTCACAGAGAGCAGAAAGCAGGAATTAAATGGCTCGGAGCCATTTAAACCATACAGCTGAGCGCTCAGCTGTTGGAAACCCCTGCTTTCTGCTCCCCACAAAAAGCCATGGGAAGCAGAAAGCAGGGGTTTAAACTTTAAATGGCTCACAAACTGGTACAAACTGGTTTGTTTCGCAAAGCAGCATATTGGTTTATCGTTCAGCCACAAATCACGAACTGAACCTAAAAAATGTGGTTCATGCCCTTCCCTATGAATGATGTCAGAAATTTTACAAACTACAAATCTCAGAATTAGAGTTGCCAACCTCCAAGTGGCAACTGTAGATCTCCCACTATATTACAACTGATTCCCATGCAATAGAGATCAGTTCACCTGGAAAAAATGGCTGCCTTGGAAGGTGGACTCAGTGGTGTTATACCCTATTATCATAAAATCATAGAGTTGGAAGGGGACATACAGACCATCTAGTCCAACCCCCTGCCCAATGCAGGACCAGCCTAAAGCATCTCTGGCAAATATTCGTCCAGCCTCTTCTTGAAAGCTGTCAGTGAAGGGGAGCTAACCACCTCTCTAGGCAACTGATTCCACCTTTGAACTACTCTGACGATAAAAAGTTTTTCCTAATATCCAGCCAATACCTTTCTGCATGTAATTTAAACCAGTTGCTTCAGGTCCTATCCTCTGCTGCCAACTGGAACAGCTCCTTGCCCTCCTCCAAATGACAGCCTTTCAAATATTTAAAGAGAGCAATCATGCCCCCCCTCAATCTCCTCTTCTCCAAATGAAACATTCCCAGGGCCCTTAGCCTTTCCTCGTAGGGCTCAGTCTCCAGACCCCTGATCATCCTTGTCACTCTCTTCTGCACCCTATCGATTTTGTCCACATTCTTTTTGAAGTGAGGCCTCCAGAACTGCACACAGTACTCAAGGTGCGGCCTGACCAAGGCAGTATACAGAGGGGCTATTACCTCCTGCGATTTTGATGCTATGGCCCTTTTAATGCAACCCAAGACTGAATTTGCCTTTTTTACCACCGCATCACACTGACTGCTTATATTTAGTTTACAGTCCACTCTTACCCCAAGAGCTCTTTCGCATACAGTCAGGTCCGGCCCCAGCATATTTTGCACCTAGGCGAGGATCCCTTCTGGCGCCCCCCCCCCGTGCCCCCCCTGTCAGAGCCAGCAGGGGCGCTTTTGGCGGGGGGTGGGTGCAGTTTGGCGCCCCAAGGGCTGGGGCGCTCTAGGTGAACGCCTAGTTTGCCTAGTGAGCGAGCCGGCCCTGCATACAGTACTCCCTAGAAACGTATCCCCCATCCAGTATTTGTGCTTGACATTTTTATGGCCCAGATGTAATACTGTGCATTTATCTTTTGAATTGCATCCTGCTCACAACTGTCCACTTCTCCAGAGTATTCAGGTCTTGTTGAATTTTAACTCTATCTTCTTGGGTGTTCGCTACTCCTCCCAATTTGGTATCATAAGCAGATTTAATGATTAGCCCTTCTACCCCATCATCCAGGTCAATGATAAAAATATTGAAAAGTACTGGGCCCAAAACCAAGCCCTGCGGCACCCCGCTGGACACCTCCCTTCAATCTGATGAAACGCCATTGACCGCCACTCTTTGGGTGCGGTCCTCTAATCAGTTCCCTATCCACCGAATTGTCCTATAGTCCAGTCCATAGTCTTCCAGTTTGCCCATCAGAATGGGTAACCTTATCAAATGGGGAACCTTATCAAAAGCTTTACTGAAATCGAGGTAAATCACATCAACAGAGTTCCCATGATCCAGTAAACTTGTCACACGATCAAACAAGGAAACCAGGTTGGTCTGACAAGATCTGTTCGGGACAAAACCATGCTGCCTTCCCTGGATCACTAAGTGGTCCTTCGGATGCTTACAGATCGACCCCTTTAAAATCTGTTCTAATATCTTCCCAGCAACAGAAGTCAGACTGACCAGCCTGTAGTTTCCCAGGTCATCCTTCTTCCCTTTCTTAAAGATTGGGATAACGTTAGCTCTCATCCAATCTTGTGGCACATCCCCAGTCCTCCAGGAGGCCTTGAAGATGATGGGCAGAGGCTCTGCAAGTTCTTTGAGCACTCTTGGGTGCACACCATCTAGCCCAGGAGATTTGTATTCATCCAGTGCAGCCAGGTGCCTCTCCACAACCTCCCTGTCAATGTCAAGTGGACACTCAAGTGGATCTCTAGATGGGCTTAAGTTCTTCAGGGAGAAAACAGACAAAAAAGTCATTAAGCCTGTCTGCTTTTTCTTTGTCCTCCACCAGAGTCTCTCCTTCTACTCCCAAAAGTGGTCCAATTGCCTCTTTTACCTTGCGTTTGCTTCTCACATAACTGTAGAAGTTTTTCTTATTGTAGCGAGCCCCCTGGTCCAAACGTTTTGAAACTTGGAGGCTTTTTTTGAGGAGATGCAGCAGCAGCTATGTTGTAAATTTGGTGCCTCTGCCTCAAAAGACAGCCCCTCCCAGAGCCCCAGTTTCCTGCAGATCAATTCTCCATTATAGCCTATGGGGCTCATTGACTATAATAGTCCCCATAAGCTATAATTGAGCCAGAAACACAGATTTTGATGGCAACCCTAGTCCCAAGAATGGGAAGAGGCCCTTAAACACTAGCAATCCCACCTTGGGGGGATTTCCTATGGTTCCCACACTATCCATAACTGGCTTCATCTATTGCATATTATCATCTCCATCCCCTTACCTATCCTCTTTTCCATTTGTGGAGTTTTTCCAAGACCCAGTAGGAGACGCAGCTGGGTTGGAGCATGTGGAGGGTCTCCTGAAAATGAGATGCAGTTATTTAAAGACAGTGGTGCCAAAGCAGACACAAGAGCAGTCTTATTTAATTATAAATTAAGAATAAAACTTTAAACTTTAAAAAACCCTTAACTGCAACATATACAACAGACCATGAAAATGCCAGCTATGATGGAAAACCATTGCTGTCCTCAACCAAAAGCCTGGCGGAATGTCTGTGCCTTACAGAGCCTGCGAAATGTCATTAAGTCCCACAGAACCCTGATGGAAGCTGGCAAAGAGTTCCACCAGGTCAGAACCAGGGCCAAGAAAGCCCTGGCTCTGGTCGAGGACAGCCAGATATATTTGCGACCAGGGATCACCAGCAGATTGCTCTCAGCTGAGCATAACGCTTCCCCCGCAGACATACCAGAGGAGACAGACCCAAAGACATGCTGGTCCCAGACTGCTCAAGGCCTTGAAGGTCAGAACCAACACCTTGAATCTGACTCGGTATTCCACTGGTAGCCAGTGTAGCTGGCGCAGTACAGGTTGTATATGTGCCATCCATGGTGTTCCCGTCAGGACTCACGCTGCCACATTCTGGATCAGCTGGAGTTTCTGTATCAGTCTCAAGGGAAGGCCAGCATAGAGCGTAGTTACAGTAGTCTAATCTGGAGGTGACCATTGCATGGATTCCTGTGGCTAGGTCAGGGCGCGACAGGAAAGGGGCTAGTTGCCACACTTGGCATAGATGGGAAAATGCTAGTCTGGCAATATTTGTGACCTGGGCCTCCATAGTTAAGGAGGCATCCAGGACAATGCCCAAACTCTTGACGGATTGTGCTGGTGTTAGTGGTGCCCCATCACGGGTGGGAAGTCTATGCTCCAGCCCTGATGCCCCCCCCCCAGCCACAGAACCTCTGTCTTCGTTGGATTCAGCCTCAGCCTACTCTGTTTTAACCATCCCACTACAGCCTCCAGACCCTTGGCCAAATTATGCATGGCAGCATCTGGATGGCCATCCAGTAGCAGATATACCTGAGTGTCATCAGCATACTGATGACATCCCAACCCGAAGCTCCGCACCAGCTGGGCAAGGGGGCGCATATAGATGTTGAATTACATCAGGGAGAGGAATTCCCCCTGAGGAACCTCACATGTTAAGAGGTACCTAGTTGACATCGTCTTCCCAGCACCACCCTCTGTCCCTGACTACAGAGGGAGGAGGAAAGCCACTTTAAGATACCGCCCAGCACAGCCCAGAATGTGGCTCTGGGTAAAAAGGTGAAGAAATTGGGAGTGCAGGTTGTGTTTTTGTCAGTTCTTCCTGTCAAAGGCCGTGGCTTAGGAAGGTAAAGATGAATACTACAACTAAATGCCTGGCTACATAGATAGTGTCATAAGGAAAGGTTTTGATTTTTGGACTATGGCTTACACTTTCAAGATGAAGCTCTTCTATCGGGAGATAGTTTGAACCTCACAGAGGGCAGGAAAAAATGTGTTTGGTGACTGCATTGCAAATCTAATAAGGAGAGCTTTAAACTAAATCCTATGGGGAACCGAGACAAAAATGCAAAGCATAGTATGATGCCAATACCTGGAGATAAAAACTCTAAGGTTTTGCTGGGCGTGGCACATATGCTAGGTAACATTAACTCACAGGTAAGTACAGAAACAAAAACCTCAGGGTGCATAAAACATGGATTCCGATGTCTCTACATTAATGTGCAGAGTATGGGAAACGTGGGAAACGGGCCGATTGGCCCACAGGTGGGGGGGGGGACCTCTTAAATCTTCTATATTACTGTAGGCTTATTCCATGCTTGCTGTTCCTAACAGTGACCATGTTATTGCAACCATAGTACTGTCAATAAACCAAAACCTTTCTTGGAAGTGTGTGCTCCGTTGTTTGACTGTGGTTCCTGACACAGGAGGAACTTGAAGTCCTAATACAGGAAGGGGACTATGACCTAATAGGCATTACTGAAACTTGGTGGGATGACACTCACAACTGGAATATTAGGATTGAGGGGTACAACTTATTTAAGAGGGACAGACAAATAAAGAAGGACGGAGGAGTCACATTGTATGTAAAGGAGGTATATACTTCTGAGGAAATATGTGAATCTGAGCATGGAAGTCCAGTTGAGAGTCTCTGAGTAAAAATAAAAGGAGTAAGAAATAATAGTGATATTATGTTGGGGGTCTGCTATAGCCCACCAACCTAGGCAGAGGTCTTGGATGAGACACCCCTAGAATAGAAAGTTCTCAAAGAGATGGGACACGGTTTTCATGGGAGATTTCAATTACCCAGCTATCCAACTCTGCTAAAAATGAACGGTCCAATAAATTCCTGACTTGTCTTGCTGACAACTTCATTTTCCAGAAAGTGGAGAGGGAAACAAGGGGATCTGCTAGCTTGGACTTGATTCTTACCAACAGGGAAGAACTGGTTGATGAGGTGAAAGTAGTGGGCACTCTGGGTAGTAGTGACCATGGGGAAGGTAAAAGCTGTATATAGTCAGATATATAGGTTGGACCTCTGGAAAGCAAATTTTGACAAACTTAAAGTTATGCTGGGTAGAATCCCATGGTCAGAAATACTTAAGGAGAAGGGAGTTCAAGAGAGATGGCAGCTTCTTAAATGTGAAATACTGAAGGCACAGTCACAAACAATTCCTATGAGTAGGAAAAATGGAAGGAGCTTAAAGAAGCCAAGGTGGCTCCATAAACAGCTTTCTAAAGACTTGAGAAATAAAAAAGATTTATTTAGAAAGTGGAAGGGGGACCAAGGATGAATATAAACAAATAACCAGTGCTTGTAGAGAGAGAGTTAGAAAAAGCTAAAGCTCAGTATAAGCTAAGGCTAGCAAAAGATGCTAAAAATAACCAAAAAAGGTTATTTTCTTATGTTCAAAGTAAGAAAAAGAGCAAGGACATGGTAGGCCTGTTGTAGGAACAAGAAAGTGAAATTATAAGAGGTGATGAAGAGAGGGCAGAAATGCTCAATTCCTACTTTTCATCAGTCTTGTCTTGCAAGGGAAATGGTGCTCAACATGGCAAAAACAGAACACATGATGAGGGAAGGGAGTTACAGCCTAGGATTGGCATAGGGGTAGTACATAAACACCTAGTTTCTTTAAATGAAACTAAGTCCTCAGGGCCAGATGAACTGCATCCAAGGGTACTAAAAGAACTCATGGATGTAATTTCTGAGCCTCCGTCCATTATTTTTGAGAATTTTTGGAGAACAGGTGAGGTCCCAGAAGATTGGAGGCGGACAAATGTTGTCCCCATCTTCAAGAAGGGGGGAAAGGAGGATCCGGGTAACTACCAACCTGTCAGCTTGATGCCTATACCTGGGAAAGTTTTAGAACAAATCATCAAGCAGACGGTCTTTGAGCTTTTTTTTTTTTTTTTTTTTTTGAGAAAGTTACTACGTTGCTGGATCAGGGGAATTATGTAGACATAGTCTATCTTTTCAGTGAGGCTTTTGATAAGGTTCCACATAATATTCTTGTTGGCAAATTGGTAAAATGTAGTTTAGATCCTATTACTGTTAAGTGGATCTGTAACTGGTTGACAGATTGCACCCAAAGAGTACTCGTTAATGGTTCCTCATCCTCTTGGAGAGGAGTGACAAGTGGAGTCCTGGGACCTGTTTTCTTCAACATCTTTATCAATGATTTGGATGAAGGAATAGAGGGAATCCTTATTAAATTTGAGATGATACTAAATTGGGAGGGGTAGCAAATACGATAGAAAACAGAGTCAGGATACAGGATGATCTTGATATTCTGGAAAACTGGGCTAAAGCAAATAAAATGAATTTCAATGGGGATAAATGTAAAGTTCGGCATTTATGTAGGAAAAATCAAATGCATAATTATATGATTGGGGAAACTTCTTTCGGCAGTACTATATGCAAAAAGGATCTAGGGGTCTTAGCAGACCATACACTGAACATGAGTCAGCAGTGTGATGCGGTAGCTAAAAAGGCAAATGCAATTTTGGGCTGTATCAACAGAAGTATCATGTCTCTATCACGCAAAGAGATGGTATCACTTTACTCTGCTCTGGTTAGACCTCACCTAGAGTACTGTGTTCAGTTTTGGGCACCACAATTTAAGAAGGATATAGACAAGCTGGAACATGTCCAGAGGAGGGCAACAAAGATGGTGAGGGGTCTGGAGACCAAGTCCTGTGAGGGAAGATTGAAGGAGCTGGGTATGTTTAGCCTGGAGAGGAGTGGACTGAGAGGTAATATGATAACCATCTTCGTACTTGAAGGGTTGTCATCTAGAGGATGGTGTGAAGTTGTTTTCTGTTGCCCCAGAAGGTCAGACCAGACCCAATGGGTTGAAATTAAATCAGAAGAGTTTTCAGCTAAACATTAGGAAGAACTTCCTGACAGAGTGGTTCCTCAATGAACCTGGCTTCAGAAATTCTCACATATATCGCCATCAATCTCCCCAAGATGTTGGAAAGGTTGTCAAAAAACAGGGGACTTTGCCCACTGTTGGTGGGAATGCGCAAAAGCTAAGGCATTGTGGTTTGAGGTCATTAAAATAATTGAAGACGTGACTTCGATACAGGTTCCGTTTGCACCAGAAACTTTGTTTTTAAATACCTGGTCACCAGAGTTAATAAAGAGAACACATAAAGAGACTATTGAGATAATGCTTGACGCTGCCAAGACTACCATTGCGACTTTTTGGAAAGATAACAAAGCTCCAACAACCGAAGCTTGGTTCTGTAAACTATGGAACCACTATCTCATGGATGCTGTTACAAACAAATTAGATACTATTTCACAGAACACAAGACAAATGAGGTTTGTGGGAAAATGTTATGATTTAGTTGAACTGATGTCACTCGAATGTGTTATATCTCTATATAATCATACAAGTAATGCTTACTCTTATTGTATGAAGAGTTTATTCCAGTTAGGAAATATGTTCAATAGATCTTGTTTCTACTATCAGACGGCAGTATGTTTTACTGCTGCAAAAATGAAGACCTGTCTATAATCCAAAATTGATTGTTTACATATGCATACTTGTAGTTATACAACGTTTAAATGTGTTACATTTCAAAAAATGTATAGTTGTATTATATCATAGCTTTATCTGTTACTATCATGACTTAAAACAATAAAAAAATTAATTAAAACAAAATGGACCTGGCTTCCTTGGGAGGTGGTAGGCTCTCCTTCAAACAGAGGCTAGATAGCCATCTGACAGCAATGCTGATTGTGTGAACTTAGGCAGATCATGAGAGGGAGGGCAGGAAGGGTTGCCTCAGTGCTTAGTTTTTGTGGCCCTGTCTTACATCTGTGCGCCTTGGTGTTTAGTCATGCCCGCCACACGACCACGGAAACGTCTTTGGACAGCGCTGGCTCTTCGGCTTTGAAACGGAGATGAGCACCGCAACCCTAGAGTCGGACTCGACTGGCTTTCGAGTAAGGGAACCTTTACCTTTACTTACATGCTCAGGAAAATGCTGATTGCCACTTTGGGGTCAGGAAGCAATTTTTCTCCAAGTCAGTTTGGCTGGAGATCCTAGAGGTATTTTTTGTCATCTCCTGGGTGTGGAACAGTGGTCACTGGGGGTGGTGGTGGGAGGTATTTGTGAATTTCATGCATTGTGCAGGGGGTTGGACTAGATGACCCTGGAGGTCTCTTCAAACTCTATGATTCTATGATAAGGCATATTCATGTGCAAAACAATAGGGAGATGATCACTGACCCAAAAGGATGAAACTCCCAGGAAGCTAGCTAATGAACTAAGAAGAAATTATGAAATAATCTATAACACTGGCCACTTCCGCACTGTCATTTTTGTCATTCCTTTGTCCCTATTGCTTCAGGGTTCCCCCCACACACACATGTGTTTTGCTCTCTCTAGTAGTCCCAGAGGGAGCAAAATACATGTGGAAAAGGGGAGAGAATCCAAAGCAATAGGGACAAAAGAGTGACAAAAATGATAGACTAGCTCCCCTGAAGCTTCTCACTGGAATGCTTTGTATTGTATATGTACCCAGCACCATTTTTGTTGCTCCAAACTGGGGACCTGTCTCATTTGGCTACGAGTATTTATAAGTGGGATCACTGATTATTGACAGAGAAGCACCTGTATTCACTTCCATAACTAAACTCTTCCCATTAAAATCCACGTGCAGTGGGTTTCTCTTGTGGCTTTTTGTAACACTAAACATCATGTACACTTCATCCATGCCTCTAGAATTTTCCTCCCCACAACCACTTGATAGACCTCAGTCTTTCTGATGGACCTCAGTTTTTCCATGCCTCCAGAATTTTCCTCCCCACCATCCACTTGATGGACCTCAGTGAAATAATTATACCTTTCTGGCTTGGGAACCAGGGAAGAACTCTTTGGAGTTGCTGACTGAGTGATGGACTTGTTTGATTTCCTGAAGAGAAGAGAAGATCCAAGGACTTTTTGAGTTGTTCATATCATTTCTAAAACCCAAACCTTCTCCAAGAATAGAGAACAGAAGGCCTACTGACTTTCCATTATCTTACTTTGCCAAAGCTCAAAATATCAGTATAAAATATTTTAATGTATAATAAATATATAATATTTTATAACAAAGTAATTACATTGTTTACACTACCATGTTTTTGTTCTCTTGAACTAACACAGCTGTCTATAATCTTTTTCTTTAGGACCCCCTTCACTTGTTCAACTGTGGAATAGTTTGACTTCATCGCCTATTTCATGTCTTTGATGCACAATTTCCATCCAGGATTCCCCCCCATGATGCATAATGATAACCTGGCATACTAAAGTGCGGATTTAGTGATGATGCCCTATGTAATCTAATTAAAATAAAGTTTGTTTCCTCTAAGATTCAAGATGGCTTTCAGTTTTAAGAATTAGTGCAGTTTTTTTGTTTTTTGCTGTCAACCTGTAGGGGTTTTAGGGCAAGAGACATTCAGTGGTGGTTTGCCAGTGCTTGTCTCTGTGTAGGACCCTGGCATTAGCTTCTGAGATCTGATGAGATCAGACTAGCTTGGACTATCCAAATAAAGGTACTGAAGTATACCAACATCAATAAATTGACCTGTGCACCAAAATTGGTGTGGGCCATTATGAAACAGTGTTATAGCAATGTGTGGCCAGCATTCAAAGATGAGAACTGTTTGTAGTATTTGATTCAGCTGCTGAGCTGACTGTTAAAGACTTAACTCATGAGCCTGATGAACCACAAGCCCAGAGCCACAGGCAAGTCACCTGCCACGAAATCCGGCCTGTTTTCATGTTGGGAAAACAGTCTGTGGCCCATGTCACACGGGGGGGGGGGGGCATGGGCAAAGTGTGGCTTTTTAAAGCCGCACCAAAAGAGACACGCGGTGGCGCAGAGAGGGGGGGGGGGGGGGGGGGGGGGGAAGCCACTGAAAGGGGAGCGAGGCAGCCGAACTGCGCATGCGTGCGCATGCGCAGTTCGGCTGGGAGCCTGGATTGCTCTGGACGACAGGCGCACCGGCGATCTCACGGCCGCGCTTGATGCGGCGTTCCTGGTAAGTCCTCCTCTGGGGGTGGTTCTTTTTTACTGCGGGTTTTCGGTCTGAAGGGCCGGATTGGGGACGGGTGCGCACCGCTTCCCAGATGTTGTGGTGAGATCGCGCCCATGTTGTGGTGAGATCGCGCCCATGTGGTGCTTTTTACTTGTGGTGAGATCGCGCCCATTTGATGCATCCCTGATCCGTCCCTCTCCTGGGCCAAAACCTTCCGTGTGACCGGGGCCTGTGAGGAGGCACAGACCCCTTTCCTTTGTGCACTTTGGCCCCAGTCTGAAATGGGCCCCCATGTACGTGGGAACTGAATTCTCAGCAGGGAACTCACAATTCACATCTGATCAAAAGTCCCTGTGATAGACCTGGACATGACCTGAAGGTTTTGTAACATGTAGTTAGGCCCTTCAAATAAAAGGCCAGCAAAACTCTCAAGACTGATTCTATGCAAGCCACCCCTCTGAAGGCTAAGCTGGGTTCATGTGTGAGCTGTACTGAATAGGTACCTGCTGGCCATTCTGCAAGCTAGACAGCATCCTGAATCATGGTGGCCCTGCTAACTGAAGGAAGTAGCCATTTCCCAGCAAACACTACATCAGGGCTCCCAAATACTTACCTTGATTCGGCGGGGATATGTAGTTCTTCGTGGGACCATTCCCACGGGGAAAACACAGGCGCTGCACTATTCCGTCGCCCAGACGTGATGTAGGCGCGTAGCCAAGCGACGCTCTAGCAATGGGGCTGGAAATTCGATGGTACCATCGAGTTTCCAGCTCCATTACCAGAGCATCGCCCAGCTACGTGCCTATGTCATGTCTGGGCGACGGAATAGTGCAGCGCCTGTGTTACAAGCAAGAATCTTTCGGCGGGGAAGCATGTGTCCCCCGCCGGTTCGTAAGTAGGTACTTGGCAACCGTACACTACATTATTTTAGTCATGATGCATGGAAGATATATATCCTGAAACAGTAGCATCTGGATTGAATGTAATTTAAGAGAAAGTACAGCACACATTTCAGACTTCACTGGCTGAATGGCTCTAACATGAAAATACCTGTCTTTTTCATTTATTTCAGAACCTTTGGAGAGTTTCACAGAGATGTCATCTTCAGACTTCCAGCCAGAGATGTTGAGCTTTTTACCTTTTTCTTTCTCCTTCTTACTCTTCTGGGTCCCAGATGATTCTGAAAGAACACAGGACAACCAGTTATTATTATTATAGCCCATTAGTGCAAGCCCTGGTATAGAGGCTAGTTTTGTTAGCAGATACTTCTTTATTCACCCCTGTAGTATTTTTCCATCATCAATGGGCTTCTGCTAGTTATATTCACAAGCATGTCAATTTCCCATGTTTAAAACAGGTTCCTAGTCCCCATGAATGAGGTCTAGAAATATCCCTAGAAACACTGTTAGATTTTTATAGTGGAGCAGGGACAGAAAGGGCAAAAACTGAACCTTAACACTAAAATTCAGAACCTAACAAAGGATAGTAAAATGTGAAAAAGAAGGCCAATATTAAAAACTAAATGTAGAAAATATATAGAAAAAGATACATGTATTTATTAATTACAAATTTTAAAACATATATAAGGGCCCATTCACATCAAATATATAAATAACACACGGGCAATACACACGGGCTTAAAAACCTGACCTGACGCATTTCGGCCTGCATAGGCCTTCCTCAGAGATCAAACAATTGAGTGGCTATATAAATATAATACAATCATGTAGACACAATCAGAATAGGTGCAAAATATATCACAGTGTGCTTTTTACTTGAGAACACTGTGGCAACACAATCAAAGAAGGCAATTATTGGACCAAAAGTCTATACTTTAGAACCACTGGGCAAGTGATTGCACTTTTAAAGATCTCATTTGCATATTTATTGTGTGCCTGGTGGTTTTATTCTGGAACAGCTGGTTTTCTGGTCCATATTGAATTTATATTTTGTATCTATTCTGATTGTGTCTACATGATTGTATTATATTTATATAGCCACTCAATTGTTTGACCTCTGAGGAAGGCCTATGCAGGCCGAAATGCGTCAGATCAGGTTTTTAAAGCCCATGTGTATTGCCATGTTATTTATATATTTGATGTGAATGGGCCCTTATATATGTTTTAAAATTTGTAATTAATAAATACATGTATCTTTTTCTATATATTTTCTACATTTAGTTTTTAATATTGGCCCTCTTCACATTTTACTAACCTTTGTTAGGTTCTAGATTCTTATAGTGGGCCATCAGATTTTTAAAGACATTGCCCTGAACGAGTGACTTCAGATCAGCAGAGCCAGAAGGTAGTCTAATATCGGCTTTTATTTGGGCTCAACGTGGAGAATCTGGCCCTCGCTGTTGCAGCATGACTCAGCCAGTGAACTCAGGCATTTATAGGGACTGCATCCCTTAATACCGTGTTTCCCCAAAAATAAGACACTGTCTTATATTTATTTTTTCTCAAGAAGACACACTAGGGCTTATACCACAAATGCACAGAAATCCTGCTAGGGCTTATTTTGGGGGTAGGTCTTATTTTCGGGGAAACAGGGTAAGCCTTTTTTCTAGATTGGAAACAATGTAGGATGGGGGCACCTTCTTTGGGGGACCACAGAATTGGACCCCCTGGTCTAATATTGTAAAAACATGGGGGGGGGGGCTTGAGGAGAGGAACCAGCAGCTGCAAATTTGGTGCCTCAACCTCAAAAAGTAGTCTCCCCAGCGTCCCAGATACCCCCAGATTGATTCTCCATTATAGCCTATGGAGACCATTCCCCATAGCCAAGCATATGAGTGATTTCTCAGGAAGGCATTTAAGGTTTAAATGCATTTAAAGTTTAAATGCCCTTGAAGTTCACTCACCCATCTAAATGCCTTTGGAATGAACTCCGAAGGCATTTTGCATTTTGCCTTCCTAGTTCACTTGCTGTCATGTGGAGTCATACCAAGGCTTGGAGAAAGCATTTAAAGGGACCACGTCCCTTTCCCCCTTCAATTGGAAACAATGGTGGATGGGGGCACCTTCTTCTGGGGCCCATAGAATTGGACCCCGTGGTCTACTCGTTTTGAAACATGGGGGGTCTTTTGAGGAGAGGCACCAGAAGCTACACCGAAATTTTGGTGCCTCTTCCTCAAAAGACAGTCCCCCCAGAGGCCCAGAAACCCCTGGATTGATTCTTCATTATAGCCTATGGGAAATGGTTCCCATAGGCTATAATGGAGCTGAATAAATCCAGGTTTCCCGATTATTTCCCAAATCCCAATACCATAATGATACTGGAATTCAGGAATATTGGGAAATACCATTCTCCAGGTTCAATATACCTGAACGCGAAAAATAATGGGTTTTTTCCCCCTTTGCATACCTCTAGTCCAGACTTGTCCCTGGCTAGCATCCATTTTGTGTCATTTTAGGCCAGACAGTGTATTGCACTTATGATATTTGAAATGATATTTTAGGAAGGGTGCTTATGGTTTTCCAGCTATAAATTGCCCCTCAGTGAGAGGAGGGGCCTGACTGCTAACAGAAGAAGGTCCACTTGATATGTGGAAGATCCCACATTCAGTCGCTGACATTTCCACTTAACAGAAGGTCTCTGCTGAGACCCTGGAGAGCTATGACCAGCCAGAGCAGTCAGTGCTGATCCTGATAGATTAAGGGTGTGGTATAATGCAGATTTATTCAGGGCTCTGTGTTTAATAAAGCTGCATTAAAACTGCTTTGCATGCAGATGGTCCAAGTTTAGTACTCAGCATTGTGATTTAAATAGGCTCAGGTAGCAAAAGTTGGAAAAGATTGGATAGCCCTTGCCAGAATAGACCAGGCATCCCTAACCATATGGGATCCGTGGGCATTTTTGGAATGCCAAGAATAGGTAGGAACAAAATGGCTGCCATAGGGTGGTGGGACCACTCACGGAACGCTTGCCACAGGGGCTAGGTAGGTCCAGCTATAAAAAATTGGGAGGTTTAACAGAATGTTAATGAGTTCCCTAGCAAAAGGTTGTCCTGTGATGGAGGCAGCTGTTACATGCAAATAGATAATACTACCTGGGCTCTTTTGAAGAACCTCCTGCTCCATTCAAGTGGAGAAAAGCCAGAACTGGTTTGGGGTTTGTTTGTTTGTTTGGGGGGGAGTAGTGAATGAGTGCCAGGACAATGAGGAGGGGATAATTTTGTAAGCTACTTTGGGAGCCCTGCTGGGGTATAAATGAAGTAAATAACTACACCTTCTTGCATAACAAAACACGTTAATGTCTCTCACCCAATAACTTCTTCCAGTTCTTGATGAGGATTTTTGCCAGAGCCACCACCTCCTCATTGGAGCAGTGCTTCCGGACTGTGTTGACAGCCACACCAATCCTGGAGGTCTGAGAAAAGGAGAAGGCAGAATCATAGAATCACAGAGTTGGAAGGGGACATTCAGGCCATCTAGTCCAACCCCCTGCTCAATGCAGGATTTTTTTTATTTATTATTTGTATTTATACCCCGCATTGCCTGACAAGCAGGATCAGTCTAGAGCATCCCTGACAAGTGTTTGTCCAGCTGCTGCTTAAAGACTGCCAGTGAGGGGGAGCTCACCACCTCCCTAGGTAGCTGATTCCACTATTGCACAACTCTTACTGTAAAAAATGTTTTCATAATATCCAGCTGGTACCTTCCTGCCCTTAATTTAAACCCATTATTGTGAATCCTATCCTCTGCTGCCAACAGGAACAGCTCCCTGCCCTCCTCTAAGTGACAGCCCTTCAAATACTTCAAGAGAGCAACTATTTCCCCCCTCAACCTCCTCCTCTCCAGACTGAACATTCCCAAGTCCCTCAGCCTTTCCCCACAGGACTTGGTGTCCAGGCCCCTGATCATCCTCATCGCTTCTCCTCTGCACCCGCTCCATTCTATCCACATCCTTTTTGAAGTGAAGCCTCCAGAACTGCACACAATACTCCAGGTGCAGCCTGACCAATGCAGTGTACAATGGGACTATGATTTGGATGTTATGCATCTGTTGATACAGCCCAAGATCACATTAGCCTTTTTTGTCGCGGCATCACACTGGTTGCTCATATTTAACTTACACTCCACCTATACCCCAAGATTTTGTTCCCACACACAGCTGCTCAGAAGGGTATCCCCCATCCAGTATGCATGTTCCTCATTTTGTTACCCAGATGTAGAACTTGGCACTTATCCTTTTTAAATTGCATCTTGTTCATATCCACCCACTTTTCCAGTGTTCAGATCTCATTGAATTTTGTCTCTATCTTCTGGTGTGTTCACTGCTCCTCCCACTTTGGTGTCATCTGCAAATTTAATGAGTAGCCCCTCCACACCCTCATCCATATCATTTATAAAAATATTGAAAAGTACCGGGACCAGAACTGAGCCCTGTGGCAACCCACTGGGTACCTCCCTCCATTCAGATGAAATGCCACTGACAACTCCTCTTACAGTGAGGTTCTCCAACCTGTTCCCTATCCACCTAACTACTCTAGAGTCCGGTCCACAGTCTTCTAGTTTACCCATCAGAACATCATGGGGAACCCTGTCAAAAGCTTTACGGAAATCCAGGTAAACAACATCAACAGCATTCCAGTGATCCAGTAAGCTCGTCACTCGCTTAAAGAAGGAAATGAGGTTGGTCTGGCAGGACCTGTTGGGGACAAATCTTTTTTGTGTGTGTGCTGACTTCCCTGGATCACCAAGTTGTCCTTTAGATGCTCGCAGATGGATCCCTTTAAAATTTGCTTCAGTATCTTCCCTGGAACAGAGGTCAGACTGACTGGCCTGTAGTTTCCTGGGTCATCCATCCTCCCTTTTTTGAAAATTGGGATAACATCTGCCTTTCTCTAGGCTTGTGGCATATCTCCTGTCCTCCAAGAGGTCTGGAAGATGGTGGACAAAGGCCCTGCAAGCTCTCTGGAAAGTTCTTTGAGCACTCTTGGGTGCATACCATCTGGCTGGGGGATTTGTACTCATTCAGTGCAGCCAGGTGCTTCTCAACTACCACTCTGCCTTGCCTACCACCATCTCTAGATGAGCCTGTTCTCTTCTTCAGGGGAAAAAACTGAGGCAAAATAGGCATTAAGCCTTTCTCTCTGTCCTCTATCAGAGTTTCTTTCTGTCCTCTGTCAGAGTTTCTCCATTTTCACCCAACAGTGGACCCATCACCTCTTTTATCTTGTGTTTCCTTCTCACATATCTGAAGATTTTCTTGTAGTGAGCCTCCCTGGCCAGCTTTCACTCACTGTGAGCTTTGGTCTCTCTGATGGCTGACCTACAGTGCCTAGCAACCTGCAATCTTCTTTAAAGGTACGTCCTTGCCTCGATTTCATGAGCATTGCCCTTTTCTCCCTTAGCACATCATGGAGTTCTCTGTTCATCCACATTGGTTTCTTGGATTCCATACTATGTTTCCTTCTTGTTGGAATAGTGACGGCCAGGGCTATTTTTGGGCAGGAACGCACAGGAACAGAGTTCCGGCTGGTTCCTGAGTTGGCCACGCCCAGCAGGAACTCATTAGCATAATAGGCCACACCCAATAGCAGAAACTCATTAGGATTGGCTACATTAGGGGTCTGGGCCTAACATGCAAAGGAGTTCCTGCTAAAAAAAAAGCCTTGGGTTACACTTCTGGTAACATGGGGGTGTGGCCTAATGTGCTAATGAGCGGTGCTGTCAGGGTGTGACCTAATATGCTAATGAGTTTTGCTGTTGGGTGTGGCCTATTATGCTAATGAGTTCCTGCTGGGCTTTTTCTACAAAAGGAGCCCTGGTGACAGCTTGAGCTTGCAAGAGCTCTTTTTTTTTTAAGGACAGCCCACCCTTCACTTGCTCCTTTCCCTTCCAGCAGTCTTGCCTATCATGCCTATAGAGTTTATTAAAGTCTGCCCTACTGAAATCTAACATACACATGTGGCAACAAACTTCCTTGGTCCCCCACAGCAAAAGAAATTCTAGCAGGAGATGGTCACTTCCCCCTTAGGTCCCTACCGCAACCCCGTCTACCATTTCTTACCTGATGGCTAATAGTAAGTTGCATATGGCCGAGCCCCTTGTAGCTTCCTCCTTCCTTTAGCACAGAAGAGTGAACAGTTGCTAACCGTATGGTGGTGGGGGGTGCGGTGGAATGAGGTTGCTTGGTGGACCTGAGTCTTTTGTGGGTAGCAGAATGTGTATCAAAATTGGGTGCTAGAATAGACTACAGTATTCTGCTGGGAGGGGAGTTCAATGCATTAAAAAAAAACCTCTGCAAATCGAAAACCAAGACAGCAGGCAAAAAAACCCTTCTCTCCCTGAAGAGCTTTTTTAAAAAAATGTGCATTGAGCATGCAGAAGTGATATCCCACCTACAGCCAGAAATATTGGAGCTCTTTTTTGTCACTTCAATATCTATCTCCTGCTTCGTTTCACTGCAGATTTAGGCACGCATTCCTATACGTTAGATGAAGAAAGGCCATGGGCAGTAGCAGAGTTCCCCATCTGAGGGTGCGTTCAGATGAGCAGCTAATCCCGCCATTATGCCAGCTTGAATTTGATCCCGATCTTTTTAATCCATTTTAGCACGACCAAACATCCCCCTGGTGGATCGCCTTACTGCACTATGCCTCCGTTGTTGATTGTCTAGACGGCGTCCACTGAAGGAGGCATGCGGCTCCTAAGCGTGGCAAAATGGGATGCCCACGGAAGAGGGACGTTTCCCAGATGTTTGTGTCTGGACATTACCTTTAGATCCGTGAGGCAATCGTGCCTCGCACTGATCTAAAGAGCCATCTGATCGGACTCTGAGTACAGAAGGTCTCAGGATCATTTCCTGGCATCCTCAGTTAGAAGGCTCTCAGGTTGCAGATGCTGGGAAAGACCTTTCTCCACCTGAGACCCCAGAGAGCTGCTGGTACTCAGAGTGAAATATACTGACCTAGATGGACCAATGTCTTGACTTGGTATAAGACATATAAAGGTAAAGGTTCCCTTGCTCAAAAGCCTGTCGAATCCGACTGTAGGGTTGCGGTGCTCGTCGTCTCCGTTTCAAAGCCGAAGAGTCAGCGCCGTCCGAAGACATTTCCATGGTCATGTGGCCGGCATGACTAAACACCAAGGCGCACGGAACGCTGTTACCTACATGGTTAGGATTATTGATCAATGAAATAATTTTCACAGCTGAACACATGAAGCCATCTTGTACCAAGTCATATCAATGGTCCGCGCTAAGGGGGACAAGTCTGATTTGGTTGATTGCTGAAAATATGTGGGGAAGACAGCATTTGGAGATGGAGGGAGCTCAGTGGGGGTGTGATGCCTTTGAGCCTGCCCTCTAAAGCTGCCATTTTCTCAAGGGGAACTGACCTCTGCAGTCTGGAAATCAGTTGTAGTTCCAAGATAACTCTAGGGGTGATTTCCCACAAGCGCTGCTCCGCGCTCACTCTTCTCTTTGGCCCGATGGTACGTGTAAATTTCACACAAGCTGCTGCACGGCTGCATTTTGCCGCAGCTTCATGCGATTTCCCCCACATCTACTCAATCCTGTTTTTTGAGGATTGAGTAGACGCGGGGAAAATCGCATGAAGCCGCGGGACAAAATGTGGCCACGCAGCAGCTTATGTGAAATTGACACGTACCATCGGGACAAAAGGGAGGAGTGAGCGCAGAGCAGCGCTTGTGGGGAATCACCCTAGGTCTCATCCAGAGAGGCAGTTTGGTGCAGTGGTTAAGTGTGCAGACTCTAATCTGGGAGAACCGGGTTTGATTCCCCACTCCTCTACTTGCACCTGCTGATGTGACCTTGGGTCAGTCACGAGCTCTGGCACAGCTGTCCTTGAAAAAGAGCAGTTTCTGTCAAGAGCTCTCTCAGCCCCACCCACCTCACAGGGTGTCTGTTGTGGGGAGGGGAAGGGAAAGGAGTTTGTAAGCCGCTCTGAGACTCCAAGTGAAGGGCGGGGTATAAATCCAATCTCCTC
>NW_015165274.1:325040-379451 GCF_001447785.1 Gekko japonicus | reverse complement strand
TTCTTCTTCTTCTTCTTCTTCTTCTTCTTCTTCTTCTTCTTCTTCTTCTTCTTCTTCTTCTTCTTCTTCTTCTTCTTCTTCTTCTTCTTCTTCTTCTTCTTCCTCCAGAGGTTGGTACCCCAAGGTCCATCTAGATTTCAGGGAAGATGCTAGGCCCAGAGACTGAGTGTGGTGCAGAGGATAAAGTGTCAGACTAGAACCTGAGAGACTGAAGTCTGAGTCCTTAGTGCCATGGAAGCCAGCTGGGTGAATCAGGGCCTCTCACTCTCAGCCTAGCCTACCTCACAGAGTTGTTGCAGGGATAAGAGGAAAGAGGAAAGAATGGTGCTTTAAACTGCTTTGGATCCAACTTGGGAAGAAAAGCAGGGTATAAAATATAAAGAAAAAGAAATCAAATCAAGTACATCAAAACCTGGTAAAATTAGGCACCAGCCAGGGCTTGCTAGTGGTTACTGTGGTTTCCAACTCCAACTTGGGAAACTCCTGGAAATTTGGAGGCAGAGCCTGGGGAAGGTAGAGTTTGGGGAGAGGAGGGAGCTCAGCAGGGACGTAATGCTCTCCAAAGCTGCCATGTTCATTACAGAGACTGATCTCTGTCATCTGGAGAGGAGCTGTAATTAGGGTTGCCAAACTCCAGGTGGCCTTGAAGTCTCCTGGAGTTACAACTGATCTCCAGATGACAGAGATCAGTTCCCTTGTAGAAAAGGGCTGCTTTGGATGTTGGACTCCATGGCAGGGGTCCCCAACTTTTTTTGGAATTTTGAAAGTGTGCAGTGAGCACCATTCCAACATGACTGCCACAGGAGGCAGAAGGACATACAAATACAAAAAAATAATTAAATACAAAATAATGTAAAACAATAAAACAAAACACATGAGTGGGAGGAAGGGTCAATGAGAATAAGTGAGGGGATGCCCGACAAAACAAAACTGTCTTCATTAACTTGCACAAGACAATGATAGATGGGGACAGACAAATCTCCCTGGTAGAGCCTGGGGAGGGCAGGGTTTGGGGTGTGGTGGGACCTCAGCAGGGTACAATGCCATAGAGTCCACTGCCCAAAGCAGCCATTCTCTCCAGGAGAACTGATCTTGGAGATCTCCAGGTGCTGCCTGGAGGTTGGCAATACTAAGGGGAGGGCCAGACCTGTAGATCTGAGGGGTAGAGCCTGGGGAGGGCAGGGTTTGGGGTGTGGAGGGACCTCAGCAGGGTATAATGCCATAGAGTCCACTGCCCAAAGCAGCCATTCTCTCCAGGAGAATTGCTCTTGGAGATCTCCAAGTGCTGCCTGGAGGCTGGCAATACTAAGGGGAGGGCCAGACCTGTAGATCTGAGGGGTAGAGCCTGGGGAGGGCAGGGTATGGGGTGCAGAGGGACCTCAGCAGGGGATAATGCCATAGAGTCCATTGCCCAAAGCAGCCATTGTAATAGCCATTGTAATAGCTAACCGTTTAAGGGAAGATTGGGATATGTATTTTGACAACTCCAGTGACCATTTAATGGATGATTGGGACATGTATTTTACCTCAGAACACATTGAATGACTCCCAAAAGCAATAGCAAACTGTTTAGAGTGTTAGAGGCAAAGGCCAATCAAGCCGCATATGCAATTGACCTCTGTCTTCCGACTGGCTACTGGGGGAAGAGGAACAGCAAACTGTTTAGAATATTGGAGGCGAGACTCAGGCAACGCAACCAGTGGATAGGGACAGCTTCTGAGTGACACATCACGGAGCCAACTGATTTGGGAGTGTGTGGAATGTTCACACCAAATACATTGTAGCTAAGAGGAGCTACCTGGATTAAGCAATATACTGTGACTACTAGTTTTTTACAGGAAGTCAATAACACGTGGCTAATAATTTGACTGGGGTAGCTGTGTTAGACCCATTGCAGAGAAATTCAAGAGAAGTCCAATGGCACCTTAAGACTAACAACATAGCTCACTTCGTCAGATGCATGAGAAGTATCACCATATAAGATCTATTTATACTTACAAGCAACAGATAGGCAGGAACAGGGAGACATTACAGAGGGGCCAGTTTTTGTTTGCCTTTCAGGTGCCACTGGACTTCTGTTTAACACCCTCAGCATTGCCATACCTGTAGCAGCTGGATGGTCATTGTGCAGTTATTCAGTTTCTTCAACAGATCAAGAGCTCCTTCCTAGGGAGAAGGGGAAAACACACTGGACATCTTGGTTGATTTATTTCACACCAGATATTTTTAATGCACGGTGGGAATTGTCACATCCAACTGAGATGGTTCTTATAAATGCCAAGACAATTTTGGTAAGGTCCCTTCCTGATAGGACCTATTGATAATCACTGTAGGGATATCCCTTGGGTCACTCCAGGCAAGAATAAATCTGCTTGTAAGTAAGGGTCCACAAAAAGCTTTGGATGTGCCATATGTGGGTTAGCAGTGGCACACCAAAACACAGATCCAGCAAATAGCCAATATGGTTCAGCTAGAATGTGGGAGACCCAGCTTTAAATTCCCATTCTGTAATGAGAGCTCATGGAAGCCAGTTTCTCTCAGTCTAACCTACCTCACAGGGTTTTTGTGAGGATAAAATGTTGTTATAAGCCACTTTGAGGCCCCACTGGGGAGAAAATAGGGGTATAAATATCAAATAAATAACCAGCAACAGATGCATTCTGCTGGATAAGAGATACATTAGAAGTCACAGAGAACTGGATTTTTTCTGTAAATCCCATTCACCTGGTGGTGTTTTTTTGTTTTGTTTTTTTATTTCATAAAAAAAGCAAGATACGATACAGGATTCAAAGAGTTAAAACATATAGCATACAGTAAAGTAAAGGTAAAGGTTCCCTTGCTCAAAAGCCAGTTGAGTCCGACTCTAGGGTTGCGGTGCTCATCTCCGTTTCAAAGCCGAAGAGCCAGCGCTGTCCGAAGATGTTTCCGTGGTCATGTGGCCGGCATGACTAAACACCAAGGCACACGGAACGCTGTTACCTTCCCACCGAAGTGGTACCTATTTATCTACTTGCAATTTCTTGCTTTCGAACTGCTAGGTTGGCATACAGTACCTGTCATGTAATAATAGGAACTTTTGCATCTATAATTTTGGAGAACAATAATCTAATCCCATAACATCTTAATACTGTTTTAGTCCTATGCTCTGGGCTATTTTGGGGCAGGAATACAGAGGAATGGAATTCCGGCTGGCTTCAGAGTTGGCCATGTTCACTACAGCCAAAACCTCTGCGTGCGTGGCTACAGAGGGAAGGCCTGGAGAGTGACCCCCCCAGTGACTCTGAGGTGGGCAGGCCAGGGGGCCCCTGGAGGATCAGGGAGGCATTTAAATGCCTCCCTGTGCCTTCCCCAGCCTGTCCAAGGGCCGGCTTGCCCAGGCAAGCCAAGGGAAGGAGTGGGGTGTGGCCTAATATGCTAATGAACTGTGCTGTTAGGGTGTGGCCTATTATGCTAATGAGTTCCTGCTGGGCTTTTTCTATAAAAAAAGCCCCACCTATGCTTATTGACTCCCTTACTTGTATTCCTCTCTTAACATATAAAGCCAACTTTGTCTTAAGGTGTATGTTAACTCAATAAAACAAAAACATAGAAGTTTGATCAACCCAACTATTTTGGCTAATGTTATTTACCAGATCATTTTGAGTCTCTATAAATCGAGTCCATTTCAACATAGCATTCTTGTGTTTGGCTGCTGTATCGTATTGGGCTACCCAATCTGCAATTTTATCAGATATAAAATAGTCCCAGACTTTTCTGTACCAAAGTTCAATTGTGGGAAAGGCTTTGTCTTTCCATTTCATAGCAATGATGCTTTTTGCGGTGGTAAGTAGAACTGAAATTAGTTCCTTGTCCCTGTTAATGATCCAAATTTTGGGCCATAGGGTCAAAAGGATTAAGGCAGGGTCTTTCAGAAGAACATGTCCCATGACCTTCTTAATTTCCTGGAGAACTGATGACCAGAAGTTATTAACTGGTGGACACTGCCACCAGCTGTGAAAAAAGGATCCATGGTTGCCACATAGTTTCCAGCATAAAGGGGATTGTGACGGGAACATATGAGGTAGCTTGGCTGGCGTTAAGTAGCATTTAAGAAGAATTTTAGTTGAGATCGTATAGGAGAATATCTTGAATTATAGACTGAGGAATCACAGATTTGCAACCATTGTTTTTCTGAAAGAGTCTTTTTTCTGAAAGAGTCTTTTCTAAGTCTCTGTGCCATGCTTCTTGGGATGGTGTAAGATTGAATTGAGGTTCTGATAAGAGTGGTTTATAAATAATTGAAATTGCCCCTTTCTTATAAAAGGATTTTGAAGTCAGAAGTCTTTCAAAAAATTTAGAGGCCTATCAAAGTTTTCTTTAGGTGAATGAAACAAATGCGATATCTGCAAATATTCAAACCACGGCAGAGTGGTTCCAATGTTCTAGATCGTTCCAATGTTGCTTTTTCTAATATTTTTCCATGTTTAGTTATATCATTTGAATCTAGTTAGATTTGCAGACCTCCATTTAGGAAATGAATCAGGGTTGTGGCCTGCAGTGAACCAAGATTGCCCAAGGAAATTAATAATTGGGGTCACCATAGGTGCCAGAATGTTTTTAAAACTATCCCATGTTTTAAAAATGGCACTTAAAAAGTGATGAGTAATATGTTTGTTTTGTCTGAAGTTGAGCGGTCTCCAGAGTGCTTCTGGGAAGGAACTCATATGAAGATACATGTCCTCTAAAAGCTTCTAGTTCACCTTGTATGAATGATGGTATTGCTTGACTAAGCTGGAAAGGTTAGTTGCTGAATAATATAGATTGAGGTCAGGAACTGCTAGTCCCCCTTGAGACCTAATTTTACGAATTGTATGGAAGTTCACTCTGGGTTTGCGGGATTGCCATATAAAGTCATTTAAATTTCTTTGCCATAATTTAAGAAGGCGTTGAGAGATACTTATGGGTAGAGCACGAAAATAATATAAACACTTTGGCAAAATGAAGGGCTTAATTATATTAATACGCTCAAACCAAGTTAGGGTTTTGGATTCCCAAGTTTTGAGTAAATTACGAACATTGTCATCCATTTCAGTGTTGTTATATCTTAGGATGTCCTTTAAGTCATTGTCATCCATTTCAGTGTTGTTATATCTTAGGATGTCCTTTAAGTCTAGTGGAATTTCTACTCCTAGATAGTGCCAATATTGTTTGATCCATTGAAATGAATAGTGTTGCTTCAAATATAAAGATATGTTTGAAGTAAATTCAATGGGGTATAATATAGTCTTGGATTGGCTAATGTGTACTCCTAACACAGAGCCAAATTCAAAAAGAGATTGAAAAAGAGCTAGTATAGTTATTGTTGGGTTTTAATTGGCAACTTTTCACCTGTAAGCCTGAAATCAACGTGGTATTACGTATAATTGTTACTAGTGGCTCTATAGCTAGGGTGAAAAGTGGGATAAGGGACATCCTTGCCGGGTTCCTCTATTTAATACAAATTAATTAGAATATAACTTGTTAATATATAAGCTAGCTGTAGGGGAAGTGTATATAGATTTTATTGCATGTATAATTTTTTTTACCAAAATGCATTTGATCTAACAAACGTATAAGATAATCAAATTCGATGGAATCAAAGGCCTTTTCTGTATCTAAAGACAAAATTAAAGAGGATTGTATTTTGTGGGGTTTACAATAATGAATAATGCCTATGGTTTTCCTTATATTGTCTGTAATGTTGTGTTGAGGTATAAATCCTGTCTGATCCTGATGTATGTAATTGGATATGATCCGATTGAGCCGTGCTGATAGAAGAGATGTGAATAATTTATAATCATTGTTCAAAAGAGATATTGGATGGTATGACTTGGTGTTCACTTTATCTTTACCTGGCTTGGGTAAAACTATAATTTTAGCTGACTTCCATATTGGAGGGATAGTGTTTTTATTCAAAATATAATTAAACGTATCTGTTGAGGGTTGGGCTAATAATCTTTTATAATCTTTTATAATATTCCAATATGAAGCCATTGGGTCCAGGGGCTTTGTTGCATTTCAAGATTTAATTGTGTCAATTACTTCTTGTGTAGTTATTAGGGTATGTAAGTAATCTCTGTGCGATTCAGCTGTATGGTTTATATAGTTATTATTTTGAAAATAAGCTTGAATTTCATTTTTAGCTGTGGAGGAGGATTCATACAAAGAACAGTAATAGCTGTCAAAGGCCTGCAAAATTTCTGGCAATGAAGTTAATAAGTTCCCATGCTTATCTTACATACAGTTGACTGTACGTTCTACTCTCTTTTGTTTAATTTTCCAGGATAGCAGACATAGAGATTTAGAGCTCTTAAATTTAGATTTGTGTTTCATTAATAGAATATTTTTCTGTACCTAAGAGACTTCTAATGCTTCCAATTTTTTTCTTAGTATTAAAAGACATTGGAAGATTTTTTTTACTACAAGTTCTTTTATGTAAAGCCTCTAGAGTTTGTATTTGATTTTTCAGTTGTGATTGTATTTTAACCTTTTCTTTTTTGTAGGTAGAGGACATCGCTATATATCTACCCCTAACCACGGCCTTTAAAGAATCCCAAACTATTTGGCACTCCACAATCTAAATTATTTTCAAAGAATTATTTAATCTCAGATTCAATTGATGAAAATATAACTGATCATATAATAAAGTTTTGTTTAATGTCCAAGTAAATCGCTTGTGTTTCAGTTCTTCTCCTGCTATAATACATTCTACTGGTGCATGGTCTGATACATGTCTTATGCCTACGGAATTCGATATAACTTTGGGCAATAAAGATTCAGAGATAAGAATATAGTCTATTCTGTTAAAGGAATTATATTTGGGAGAAAAAGGTCAAATCCTTTTCCAAGCCATGTTGGCTTCTTCATATGTCACTTAAAGAGAAGCACTTAAACATCTCATTCAGCGAGTATGAAGTCCACCAACAGGGGGCTCACTCTCCCCCAACAGCTTTTCCTACATAATCAGTAGACTTCCTGGGTTTGTAGAAAAATCCAGAAACTTAAAAAATCAGGGACGGCTGAATTCGCCCCCAATAGAATGTTGGGGGGGGGGGGAGAGAAAGGCTTCTAACTGGCTCTGTCAGTAAAAGGGTGGGGGAAGGGCCCTTTCCAGGCCTCTTTTGGCCTTTCAGGGAGGGAGGAAGGGAGCCTTGGGGCCAGGCCTCACAAGAGTTGCTAGTGCCAGGCTGGGGGATTTCTAGAGATTTTGTGGTAGACTCTAAGGAGGGCTGGGTTTGGGAAGGGAGAGGTCTCAGCTGGGTATAATACCAGAGAGTCCACCCTCCAAAGCAGCCATTTTCTGCAGGGAGACAGACCTCTGCTGTCTAGAGTCCAGTTGTAATTCTGGGGGGTCTCCAGGTCCCATTTGGAGGTTGGCAACCCTAGGCCTGGCAGCAGTCTAAGGTTGCCAGGTCCCCCCTTATTTGCATGACTCAGCTAGGCCCGGCTGCTTGCTACCGTTCATCAGCAGCCACCCTATTAAAGCCAGTGAGGTGCAGCAGTTAGAGCTTTAAAGTAGGGTCTGCAAGACCCAGGTTCAGATCCCCATCTTGCAGTGGAAGCTGACTGCGTGATTTTGCACCAGTCACATATTTCAGCCTATCCAACCTCACAGGGTTGTTGTGCAGATAAAAAGGAGGAGGGAATAATGAAAGCTGCTTTGGTCCCCACTGTGGAGAAAGACTGTAATTTTCCTAGGTAGAGGTTGGGGGGGGTGTGGAGATGGAAAGCAGAAGACAGAGAGGCAGATAAAGGTAGGTTGGATGTTGGGTGGCAAGGAAATAGGGTCGCCAACTGCAGGTTGGGAAATTCCTGGACATTTGAGGGGTGAAGCCTGGAGAGGGTGGGATTTGAGGAGGGGAGGAACTTTGGACTGGTGTAATGTCATAGACTCCACCCTCCAGCCATTTCCTCCATGAGAACTACCATTGCCAGCCTCCAGGTGAGGACTGGAGATCACCCAGAATTACAACTGTTGTCCAGGCGACAGAGATCAGTTCCCCTGGATAAAATGGCTGTTTTGGAGGGTTGAGTCTATGGCATCATACCCTGCTGAGGCTGCCTGCCACCCCAAGCCTCACTATCCCAAGGCTCCACCCCCAAATCTCCAGGAATTTCCCAACCTGGAGCTGGCAGCCCTAGGGTGAATTGAACCCTGTAACTGGGAGATCCGTTGTGATTTCCAGCTGCCACTGCTGCTGTGGGGGGAGAGGAAGCAGGTGGGTGGCTAGGAGCACTGCCACCACTGCTGCTGTTGCTCTGCAGAGTGGGGGAGGAAGCAGGCAGGAGGCTGGGAGAGTGATGGGAGCAGAAAGAAAGAATGATGGGGTGGGGGCAGAAAGAGAGAGAAAGAGTGATGAAGTGGTGAGGCAGAAAAACAAAGAGAAAAATGACAGGTCAGAAAGAGAGAGGAAGTCACATGCATGGAGGAGAAAGGGAGTAAGAAAAGGGGGGCAGAGGGGAGAAATAGTGTGAGAGAGGTAGGGGGTGAGGAGAGGAAGCAAAGGTGTGACGAATGAGATAACCATCCCGCAAGAAACTTGTTTCTTCTCCACTTGTTGTATTATATATCAGGAACTGTATTAATGTAATGAATTGTGTTTTATAGATTATGAGAATTTTTATTCTGTTGTAAGCTGCCCTGAGCCAGCCTAGGCCGGAAGGGCGGGATAAAAATAAATACAATAAATAAATAAAAATAAATATTTATTTTAGAGAATCCATTGAGCTTTATTAAATAACTGACAACTTCTCTGCAAGAGTATGGAGAGGTGGCAGGACTGAAAATTAACTGTAAAAAACAGAAATGCTTATTAAAAACATGACTAAACCTCAAGCTCACCAGCTGCAAGAATTAGCAGGTCTGGAAACTCAAAAGAAGATCAGATACCTAGGAATAAAAATAACAAATATATGTAGCTCCTTGGTGGAAAACAACTATATGGAACTGATGAAAGAAATGAAGAAAGACTTGGAAAAATCTCCAAATATTTTTAATGGGAAGAATTGCCACTATTAAAATGAGTATATTACCAAGATTGATCTTTTTATTTCAAGCAATACCTATTCTTCCAAGACCAAGAATAAAGCTCAAAGTATTACAAGATGTCAAAGTGAGAGCTGGGTTTGCATTACCAGATTGGCTGCTTTACTATAGAGCAGCTGCTCTGACATGGTTAAAAGACTGGAATACTTTAGAAAATACAAGACTTTTGAAATTAGAAGGACATGATCTTCTGTTAGGTTGGCACACCTTTATATGGTATGGGAGGGCAGATACAAATATTTCAAACACCTTATTAGATTCTCTCTACTTCAGGTTTGGGAAGAAGCTAAAAAAACTTTTACACCAAGATATCAAAAAGGGTTGCTCCATTAGAAGCCTTTACAAACCCTAACTTACTTCAGGAAGAAACAATCCTAAAATACAAAGACTTGCTGGATAGTAGAAACAAACTAAAACCAATAGAAACTTTAACATGGTGGATAAAAACACAAATTGAATCAAGATATAGCAAAGACAAACTGATAGGCTTTTTATGAAAAAATAACAGAAATAGATAAGATATTGATTTGGTGAAGTGCCGGACTCTAATCTGGGAGAACTGGGTTTGATTCCCCACTCCTCCACTTCGCCTGCTGGATGACCTTGGGCAAGCCACGGTTCTATTTATTTATTTATTTATTTATTTAGGCAAGCGGGCTCAGGGCGGCTTACAGGGGCAAAAGCCCACACATAAAATCCAATAAAACAGTAAAATCTTAAGAATACATAATAACAATAATAACAATAAGAACAGTAATAAAGTGCTTTCAGACAACAAGATGGTCGTGAGTGGTTATGGTGGTATCTTCAAGTCAGCCCCACTGGGGTACCACTGTCCAGTAGATTGTTCATGCCAGCCACATGTTGTTAATGCCGCACAATATATGGCTGAGCTTCCCAGGGCGATCCTGGATCCTGCTGATATTGCCACCGTTAGTGGTGGTGGCAGCAGCGGCCCCTATGTGAAAGCCTGGCGGAAGAGCTCCGTCTTACAGGCCCTGCGGAACTGCATAAGGTCCCGCAGGGCCCTGATCTTCTCCGGGAGCTCGTTCCACCAGGTAGGGGCCGCCACTGAAAAGGATCTAGCCCTGGTCACAGCTAGTTTTACCTCCCAGGGACCTGGAACCACCAAACGGTTTTGGGTCCCCGACCGAAGTGCTCTTGGGGGTATATGTGGGGAAAGGTGGTCCCTCAGGTAGGTCGGACCCTGGCCATATAGGGCTTTACATGTTTCTAGCATTATAGCCTTGTTGTTTGCTATTCTTTGTCCATGTTTTATTTGCATGCTTTATCTGCTCAATTGTTTTTTAAAAAAATATTTGTTTTTATTAATTTTTAACAGCGTAAACACAGCAGAATTAAACACAAAGAGCAATTACCGGCTCAATTCAACAGCTTTTCTTACATAACTCCCACAGTATCACAGTAAAGTCAAACATTTGTATAGACTAAGTACCAAACAGTTAAAAGAACAACAGCTTCTTGTATAGCGGGGTTTTTGGAACTGTTTCACTATTTTCTAAATAACTAATAATAGGAAACCATACTGCCTGAAACCACTTTTGGAATTTCTCTGATTGCACGGCTGAAGAGTTGTAGCCACAAACAACTTTTGAGGACTGACAAAAACAAACATGCTTCAAGTAGACCTATGCAGGGACAACTGGGCTTCCTGTGGGAACACATTCTTCCTGCTTCCTGTTCAGTTGCCCCAAAGCAAGAAAGTCTGCTGCTTGCACGCCAACCACAAAGGTACAATAGCAGCAGGCCCTTCCTATGACTGCAAACTCAGATCTTGAATGGAGGCTGAAGTTGGTTCCCAGTTCCCAGTTCCCACTTCCTTATTTGCAACTTATTCATGAATTCAACCAAAAACATTGAGGAGAGTTAGAAAGCTTGGAACCCCAAAATCAGGATTGGACCACCGTATATCATACACCCCCACATTCAGGGGACTCACCCCTTTGATGGGAAATGGGCTGTTTCCTGGTCCAAAGTGCAGTTCTAATGCCAGCTGCTCCAAAGAGGGGTGCCCCCAGGACAATCACATAGCAGACACTGGGGCCAGGCTGCACCCCAAAACAATCTTTGGACCACCCCAAATGACACATCCCCACACTCCAGAGACTGTCCCCTGCAAGAAGACATACAGTGGAGCCCAGGGCTATTTTTGGGCAGGAACGCACAGGAACGGAGTTCTGGCTGGCTTCCAAGTTGGTCATGCCCAGCAGGAACTCATTAGCATAATAGGCCACACCCAACAGCAGAAACCCATTAGGATTGGCTACATTAGGGGTGTGTGGCCTAACATGCAAAGGAGTTCCTGCTACAAAAAAGCCCTGGGTTTGGACAACAAACAAGGTAAACAGAATAAGAAGCAAAAGGTGGGTGTGGCTGGATGAGCACACTTGTGGTAACATGGGTGTGTGGCCTATAATGCCAATGAGCTGTGCTGTCAGGGGTGTGGCCTAATATGCTAATGAGTTCCTGCTGTTGGGTGTGGCCTATTATGCTAATGAGTTCCTGCTGGGCTTTTTCCACAAAAAAATGCCCTGGTGGAGCCCAATCCAAACACAGGTTCTGGCAACATAACCTTCTATTTGGAGTGCCTCCAAGAAGCCTGTATTTCAAAGAAGATTGGAATGAGTAACTGGATTGACTGCATGCCCTCCGCACCCCAAAATAAGGTTTGGACCACCACATGTCATATACCCATACATTCAGGAGACTCTCCCTTTCGAGGGGACATATGATGTTTCTTGGTCCAAAGACCAGTTCTTGTGCTAGCTGCTCAAAAGTAAGGTGCCCCCAGGAAAATAGCACAGGCAGACACTGGGGCCAAGATGCACCCCAAAATAATCTTTGGACCATCCTAAAAGACAAATCCTCACACTTCAGAGACTGTTCCCTGCAAGAGGACATACAGTAGCACCTGTTCCAAACACTGGTTCTGGCACCACAAGCTTCTATTTGGAGTAATGCAAAGAGGCCTATGTTTCAAAGGAGATTCAAAGGATGCCCTCTGCAACCCAAAATAAGGCTTGGACCACCATACGTCATATATCCCCACATTCAGGGGACTCTCCCCTTCAGGGGACATATGCTGTTTTCTGGTCCAAAGTCCAGTTCTTGTGCCACCTGCTCCAAAGTGGGGTGCCCCCAGGACAATAGCAAAGGCACACACTGAGTCCAAGCTGCACCCCAAAGCAATCTTTGGACCACCCCAAATTATACATCCCCACAGTCTGGAGACTGTCCCCTGAAAGAAGGTGAAGTGGTGCCTGGTCCAAATGCAGGTTCTGGCACCACAAACTTCTATTTGGGGTACCATCAAGAGGCCTGTGTTTCAAAGGAGATTTGAATAAGGAATGGTACAACAATATGTCCTCTGCAACCCAAAATAGGGCTTGGATTGCCACACATTATACACCCTCGCTGTCAGGGGACTCTCCCCTTGGAGGGTACATATGCTGTTTCTTGGTCCAAAGCACAGTTCTTGTGCCAGCTGATCCAAAGTGAGGTGCCCCCAGGACAATCACATAGGTGGACACTGAGGCCAGGCTGCACCCCAAAACAATCTTTGGACCACCCCAAATGGCACATCCCCACAATCCAGAGCCTGTTCCCTGCAAGAGGACATACAGTGGTTCCCAGTCCAAACACTGGCTCTGGCACTGCAGGCTTCTGTTTGGAGTTCCACCAATGGCTTTGGACCAGGAAACAGGATATGTCCCTTTGAAGGGGAGAATCCCCTGAACGTAAGGGTTTGGTGGTCCAAACCTTATTTTGGGGTGCAAAGGGCATGCAGTTTTCCCAGTTCCTTATTCAAATCTCCTTTGAAATACAGGCTTCTTGGATGTACTCGAAACAGAAGCTTGTGGTGCCAGAACCAATGTTTGGACCGGGCACCACTTTTAGGGGACAGTCTCTGGAGTGTATGGATGCATCTTTTGTGGTGGTCCAAAGATTGTTCTGGGGTGCAGCCTGGCACCAGTGTTTGCCTATGTGATTATCCTGGGGGATAATCTTTGGAACAGCAGGCACAGGAACTGTTGGACCAGGAAACCCCATATGTCTCCTTGAAGGGGAGAGTCCTTTGAATGTTGGGGGTGTATGGTTTCTTGTGGTCCAAACCTTATTTGGGGGTTTAAAGCTTTCAAACGCTTCTCAATACACGGAACTGGGAACTGGGAACCAACTTCAGCCTCCTGATCTTTAAGGGGTTGAAGGCAAGGTAGTTATATGAAGGCAAGGAGGAGTTATTTATAGGCTCTCTACATGAGAGCAAAGTTTGAAAAGGAGTAAAACATTAACTCCAAAGGCACAGTCTTGCCCCACAGGGCACAGTTGCACTCCGTTCATTTACAGGAATCAAAAGACTAGCTCCTCAACCTGAAAAGAGAGGCTGAATCTTTTAAACTTTATAACCTGCCTTCCACACCCAGTGGGGAACCAATGTGGCTTACATCATTCTCAACACAACCCTGTGAGGTAGGTTAGGCTGAGTGTGTGAGACTCGCCAAGGGGGCCATCCAGCAAGTTTCTGTGGCAGAATGAGGATTCAAACCTGGGTCTCCAATATCATAGTGTGACATGCTAACCACTATGCTATGCTGGTTGGTGAAAATGAAGTCAACAGGCCAAGCATGTCTCTGATACAGGCAGCAGATCCAGGATTCAAATTATGGTAGATAAGGGCTTCCCAGTTCAAACCTTCATTCTGCTCTGAAGTTCACTGGGTGATCCTGGACCTGCCTCAGCCTAACCTACCACACAGGGTTGTTGTAAGGATAAAATGAAGAAGTGAGAACTACATATAGTGCCCTGAGGTTCCTGAAGGAAAGGCAGGACGAAGAGGGACTAGATGTAAAACATGCTAGGTCCCAACTCCATGCCCC
This sequence comes from Gekko japonicus, assembly GCF_001447785.1. Taxonomy (NCBI): domain Eukaryota; kingdom Metazoa; phylum Chordata; class Lepidosauria; order Squamata; family Gekkonidae; genus Gekko; species Gekko japonicus. The sequence goes on along the minus strand of NW_015165274.1, from coordinate 365,489 downwards.
CCAGGCCCATTCTGCATGCAATATTCTTACTGCTCCCAACCCATGCAGCAAGGCATCTGGCCAACGATTAAATTTACATGGCTAGTCTCTTGCCAAACACCTGTTATCTGCATACCCCCTCCTCAAATCCTCGGAGTGACAGATCACTGTGAGGGTAAACTGCAGCAGGCTCTGAAAGAAAGTGCGGGAGGGGGATAGAATGGGAGAAATGAAATATCCCCCAGATGGAAGGGAACTGGTTTTGATGCAAGAACAACATACACAACAAAGAATCCACTGGGGTAGTTGCACTGCAATGCTCAGGATTCCCAGACACACAAATCATCACCTGAACAGGAGCTCAGTGGCCACAATGTGCCTAAAAGCCCAATACACAGTGCTGAGACACTCAACAAAGTTTGCAAACTCAGAAAATAGGAAGTGCTATTGCTGGTTATATTTTACAGGAATGGCAACTTCTTCACACTGTCAGCTTGGTGGTCAAAAGCCATCTTTTTGCAGCGGCAGAGTGTCTTCCTGAGGCTGCAGGATTACTCCTTGGAAAAGATCCCAGCCAAACACCAACAGCGCGAGAGAATTTTTTTTCCTTACCATGTTCTTCCGAGAGACCATCTTCTCTAACTTTCTCCCCATTCTGAGCAGTTCCTCCACCTGCCCCATGGCTCCGACAGCTTTGCAAAGGTATTCCGCTCACCCCAAATCCACGTCCAGAAGACCTTAAACACAGAGCAGCTCATAAAAGGGGGTAAGGCAAAAAAACCAGAAGAGAAAGCAGAATAGGGGAGTGGCAACTGGAGCACTTCTGAAAGACTGCCATGCAGTCAAAATAGCACCAGGGGGATGGGCTAAATATAGAAAGATTAAGTTGTGGAAAGATTTCAGAGAGGAGGGAGGGAGGGAGGAGATGGTGCGTGCTGCACTTACTGAGATGACGGTTCCTTGGTGGTGCACGGATCATGGAACCCAGCAGCATAAGGCTTTCCTAAACAGAAGAAAATCTCCCTGCCTTGGGATGACAGGGAAAGGAGATGAATTTATTTGTTCAGGAAAGGTCTATCTGCCCACCTTTTCTATAGCTGCTTTTCTGGTCTGCTCCCAGCCTGAGGGCTGTTCTGTGGGCACCACTTTAGGTTACTTGTAATGCAGCCCTAGGTAGTTCCAACTTTCAGCCTAAATCACTGGATTTAGAAGGCTTTGCTTGTGATTGCACTGTTGATGCAGATTTTAGGCTCTGGTGGAATCTTGACACTTTATATTGATAGTTTTATGGCTGTTTATCTGGTTTTGTTGAATTTGTTTGTGAGATTGTGATCAGGTCTGTGGAGAGAAGGCATGTGTGTGTGTGTACACACACTAAAGAAAACACTAAGGCAACTCATAAATCAGCATTCGACACAGCTCAAAATAATCTGAAAACTAAAATCAGCAACTGCTCGGCAGTTAAAATGGCAAGGTTTTTTAAAAAGGTCACAAAAGCTTTTCAAATAAACCATAAAATCAACAGTAAAAAAATAGATTATCTGACATGGTGTTGGTCAATTCACAAAACATCCTGTAATACTGTGTCGTCGTCGTCGTTCCCCCCTCCCCCCAGTTTCTGGAAACCTAAGAATAAGGCGATACCAAGAAGGGAAACACTAAGGGTAAAAGGTTGGGGGGTGCAGAGTTTTGGGGGTAGGCAAAGGGCCATTGTTAAATTACAACAGGATATCTGTTGTAATCAAGCATCTTTAAAGTGTTCCTCTGAACTTGATCAGGGCGGGTGAAAAGTAGGGGCCATCTTTTCCATGGAGATCTCAGCAGTCCTTTTAGTGGTGGAGAAATGCTCTGCATACACTTGAAACAGGCTGTGGTGCATTCACTTTTAAATTTATTTATTTTTTTATTTACTTCTAATTTATACCCCGCCTTGCCAGTACAAACTGGCTCAAGGCGGCTTACAGATGTCAAAATACAATAAGATCAATAAATACTATTTTAAAAATACATAAAGAAGCCTACCGTGGAGCCAGGAGATCTCAATAACTATTAACCAGTTTCAAATGTTCAATTCCTTTTTTTTAACAATATATTTGTTGGGTTTTTTATAATATAGGTCTATATCATATACATATAAACAAGAACGTCAACAAAGCTACATGCAAAAAACCTAAAATAGCAGTTTGTCTTTTCAGCAACACAGATTAACAGAGAAGTTAAACAAAAAATGATTATTTTGTTCTTATATTCAACCTTTAGGTCAATTCTACATTGAGTAGCTACTTCTATCTCTGTTTCCTTTAAAATTTAAATATTACATTTTCCAAATTACACTGTCAGTTCATATTAACAGTATAAGATATTCATAATCACTGTTTACAATCATCATTATCTTAACCATTCAAGGTTCTAACCATTACTATTACACATCGTTCAGTAGTCTGCCAATTCTTTGCTTTTAGTGTAGGAACAGGGTTTAATATTACAATTTTTAAGTCTTTTTTCTTTTATTACCCTTTTAAATTTTCATTCAATCTCTACAGCATGTAAATTAATTTATCAATTTGTTGAAACCATTATATCAAGCTTAGCTTGAGGGTTAACTCTAATATTCGTTAAATAGAGTTGTATTCTGCCTGGTCTTTATCTTTCTTTGTTTGTCTCAAAGTTAACCTTTATCCAACACAATCATGCTAAACTATTAACAAAATTAATTAGAACTTAATTACACCATCGTGATACAATACTCTAACACCATTAAATACAATTAAACAATGATTCATCCATACTCTAACCTTTCCTATTACATTAACAATTATTCCACTAATCAGCCAATTCCTTATTTTTAATATAAATATCGAATATAAACTTAATAATCTTTACATATTTTACTTTTACTAGCAATTTATTGAGACCGTTATACTAATCTTAACTTATAGGTTCAAATTATCACTCAAAATCATACTCGACTATTATTAAAATTAATTATGATTTAACTATAATATTCTAACATGATTAACACCTTTAAACAATTAAACAATTAATCATCCTTATTATTACCCATTTATCTTTAAATATTTTACTTTTACTAACAATTTATTGGGACCCTTGTATTAATCTTTAGCCTGGAGATTCACATTGTCACTCAAAATCATATTAAATTGTTATTAAAATTAATTACAACGTGACTATAATATTCTAACATATTTAAACATAATTAAACACCATTAAACAATTTAACATCCCTATTATTACCACCACCTTTTGTCCTTAAATTACACATAATAACACTTTCTTAATCATCACTATTATACAACAAAAAAGTTTTTAAGGTCATTTTTTCCATCTAGGTCATGTATCAGAAGAAAACCAAATATTCCACCTTTCACACAATTTCACTTTCTTCTTATACATCTGTAGCCTGCCCTTCTGCCACAATATTTTTACATGCCTTTTGTCCTTATGGGTGTGATAAATTATTCCTAAACTTTCCCCTTTAATCTTCAGTGATTCCAGTTCCCATGTTTTATTGTCTCTTTTAAATTTTCATGATCTTTGCTTTGCCCTTCCCCCCCATCTTTTTTCCCTTCAAAGTTCAGCTTTCGTACTTTTTTTTTTTGAGTCAAACATAGTAAAACGTCTTTTTGACTTTTTTCCTCACTATTTTCAATGGAGGGAGTTGGGTCTCATCAACAACCTTCTCTTGGGAATACTCTGGGCTGACTACCTCATTCTGAGTACAATCCTGCTTCTTCTTTTTTTGAAACCCCCAAGAGGGTAATTTTATTGGTTTTTCAATAGACTACATAACTACAACAGAAAATAAAGGAAGGGGGACTACAACTGTGGATAAAGAAAAGATACCCACACTAACTAAAAACCCAAGAGTAGGCGATCATTTCCGTGTTAAACTACATATTATTAAATACATGTTAGTATAACAATATACTTGTGAGTTATTTTAACTACTGCTTCAATGTTAATAATTTTAATATTTTGAGAACACTTCTAGAGCATCTTCTTATTTTCATAGGGGTATTTTTCAGAGTCCTTCTGCCCTTACTTCTGTCTTCTTTCTCTGAAATCATACACCTTTTTGCTTGCTCCCGCACCCTCCCCAGAGTCCTCCCCCATTCCAGAGGTAGCAGAGTCACTCAATTTTGTTTCTTCATCTTTTAGTTCTGCTTCTGGCCCCAGCTGTCGTCTCAAAAATTCCTTTGCTTTCAAGATGGAGTCAATCTTCTCTCTTTTATTATTAATTTTAAAGATGACACCTTCAAAGATCGCCCAGCGATGTATTCCGTTTGTCTGCGGTTTTCCTGCAGCTTTTGTTTTATTTCCACCTCTGTCACACTTTTCCTCATCTTCTTGTTCCTGGTGTCCATCTCTACCAGCTTCTCAGTTGCCTGCTCCACTTTTTTCTCCGTCTCTGCCAGCTCACCCAAGTGCCGAGAGCACCGATGGGACCCGAAATGGGGCCAGAAACTGATAGCAGAAACCCCTAGAGTGTGTCTGGCTCAAGAGGAGCTGCTAGCTATTCCCCCCAAGTATCGGGACTTGACAAGGGTGTTTGAGGAGGAAGAAGCTGATGAGCTCCCACTTGGACTGTAGCATTGAAGTATTGCCTGGCCAGAACTACTCAAGGGGCATATTTACACAATGGGGCCAGCGGAGAAAGATGAACTGCACAAGTTCATAGACAAAAACCTGGCCCAGGGTTTCATCAGACCGGCCTTGTCCCCGTTTGCAGCCCCAGTATTGTTCCGGAAGAAAAAAGATGGGGGGCTGAAACTATGCACAGATTACAGAGGCTTAAATGCAGTGTCGTCAACTAATGCATATACCATGCCATTGATCAAAGACTTGCTAGCGGAAGCAGCCAAGGGGAAAATCTTTTCTAAATTAGATCTTCGGGATGCGTACTTTTGAGTGCGCATCAGGGAGGGGGACGAACATAAAACTGCTTTCAACACCCCTCTTGGACAGTTCGAGTATCGGGTGATGCCGTTCGGTCTCCAAGGGACCCCAGGGGTCTTCATGAATTTAATCAATGAGGTGTTGCACAAGCATTTGTTCAAAGGGGCCCTTGTTTACCTTGATGATATCTTGCTTTCCTCCCCCAACCTCCCCTCCCACGTGAAATTGGTGAGGGAGGTGTTGACCACGTTGCACAACCACAAACTGTTTGCAAAACTGTCTAAATGCGAATTCCATAAGACACACATTGACTTCTTGGGGTATCGGATCTCTGACTGGGGTCTGGAGATGGATCCAGGAAAGGTGCGCGATGTGCTGGGGTGGGGGGGTACCCCACACCCGTCGCCAGCTCCAATCCTTTCTCGGATTTGCGAACTTTTACAGAAACATTTTGCCCAATTTTGCCCAGGTCAGCTTACCCCTGATGGATTTATTAAAAACTAAGGGGAAGGGCCAGGAGGCTACTAAGCCGGGCTCGGCGTTGCAATGGAGTAAGGAGTGTCAGGAGGCTTTCGAACGCCTCAAAGCATTGTTCACCTCGGAGCCAGTCCTTGCCCACCCCGATGAAATGAGAAAGTTCATTGTGCAAACTGATGCGTCGGATGTTGCCATGGGGGGGGGGGCGTGATCCTCCAAGAGGGTGGGGATGGGTTGCTTCATCCTTTGGCATACGTGCCAAGGAAGTTTAATGACACTGAACGTAACTGGTCTGTTTGGGAAAAGGAGGCAGGGGCAATAAAGCTCACCCTATCCACATGGAGACATTGGTTGGAGGGGGCGCGAGTCCCGTTTGAGGTGTGGACTGATCATAGGAACTTGGAAATGCTTACAACGCCTTGGTGTCTTAATGCCAAGCAACTTCGGTGGGCAGATTTCTTTTCCAAATTTCAGTTCACCCTCCATCACTTCCCCGGCGCAGCGAACTCTCTAGCTGATGCACTATCCCACCTACCCCAACACGATAGCCAACGAGAAGTTATTTTGGACTCTGTGTTCACGCCTTCACATCTGGGTGGGGCAGTGATGACACGCAGCCAAGCATGCCACCCTAATCCACCCCGTGACGCAGAACCCCAACCCTCCCCAGTCAGAAGGGGCGGTGGGGAAAACTTGGCACCGTAAGTTCGCCTCCGCCTTCTCAGAGGGCGACAAGGCCGTGCTCGAAGCAGAGGGTGATTTTGAACTGTGAATGGATGGCTGTTGGTATCGGGGACATAAACTGTTCGTTCCCCTCTCACTCCGGGGGGAGGTGTTGCAAGCTTTGCACGGCTCCAAACTGTCGGGACACCCGTGTTTCATTAAATCTCTTCAACTATTGCAACGTCAGTTTTGGTGGCCATTGATGCGCAAGGATCTATCCTCCTTTGTCAAATCCTGCCAGACCTGTGCTATGAGTAAACCTAGACTGGGGAAACCTCCGGGTCTATTGCACCCACTACCTACGCCGAGCCGGCCCTGGGAAGTTATCTCCATGGATTTTATTACTGATCTCCCTCAGAGTAAATCGATGACTGTTATATGGGTGATAGTGGATTTGTTTTCCAAGCAAGCACATTTCATCCCCTTTGCCTCCCTGCCAACGGCTAAGGCACTAGCAAAAGCATTTATCCGAGACATGGTGCGTTTACACATGCTCCCCACCAAGGTGGTCTCCGACAGGGGGACTCAGTTTGTGTCTCGATTCTGGGGGGAGCTAATGAAACTGATGGGGGTGGAGAGGGTTCTGAGCTGTGCTTATCACCCAAAGACTGACGGACAAACGGAGCGGGTCAATCAGACCTTGGAACAGTATATCTGTTATTTTACAAACTATCATCAAGACAACTGGGTCGACCTCTTGCCCCTGGCCGAATTTTGTTATAACAACACGTGTCACTCCTCTATTGGAATGTTTCCTTTTAAAGCTTTGTATGGTTATGATAGCCCGCCCATCCCTTTTCTGGAAGGGAACAGCGACTTGGGCCCGGGGGATGCGGTGCTATGGTGTAAACAATTGTGGGACTCATGGCCCCTACTGTGTAAAACTTTGAATGTGGCCAAGGAGGCGTACAAATGTCAGGCTGATAAGAGAAGGGTGGAGGGTTGGGCTCTACAGCCTGGTGACTCGGTTTATGTGTCTACTAAGAACATCCAGCTGCTACGCCCTAGTCGAAAACTGGGCTGGAAGTATATTGGTCCATTTCCGGTGAAAAGGGTGATCAATGATGTTGCTGTAGAACTGGTTCTGCCTAAAAACTTGAGGAAATTGCATTCTGTGTTTCATCTCAGCCTCCTGAAAAAAGATTCCGGTTCCAGTCCTTGGCATCCATCAAAACCTGTACCCCCTCCGATCTTGGTGGAGGGCGAGGAACATTATGAGATTTCAAAAATTCTGGACTCTATGAACAAACGTGGAAAGCTGGGGGTCTGTAGAACTGCCCTTGAGAGAACGGCTTTGAAAGAACTTATGACTGACCCAAGGTCACACCAGCAGCTGCATGTGGAGAAGAGGGGAAGCAAACCTGGTTCTCCCAGATTAGAGTCTGCTCTCCTAACCACTACACCAAACTGAATCTCTCTGGCTCTGCTCCCTCTTCGAGGCTGCATTCATTGTTACTACAGATGTATTCATGTGGGCAATGGAGCTTTTCTGCATGCTTTGTCCCATCAGCTGCCATTTTTTTCTTTATTTTTTCCCTGCTGGAAAAATTGGAGAACTTTTTTGAGGGCTATGTTGTTGTTGTTTTAATTGGAGTCTATTTGGAGTCTATGGCTTTGTACCTGTCCGAGGTCCCAAGCCTCCTGAAACCTCACCCTCTCCAGGCTCCATCCCTCACATCTCCAGGAATTTCACACCTGGAGTTGGCAACCCTATCTCCTTCCCAGCCAATCATCAACCTACCTTTATTTCCCCTTCACTCGTCAGCTTTCCACCCCCCACACACCTGCAGCCTCTCCCGTGCTCTGAAGCCCTGACTGCTACGTCACATTGGCTGTCATACGGGGCCACCTCAGCAGCATATCAGAGCCCACCATTTTCTCCAGGGGAACTGATCTCTGCCATCTGGAAAGCAGTTGTAATTCTGAGTGATCTCCAGCCCTCACCTGGAAATTGGACACATTTTACCTCAGAACAGCAAAACTGTTTAGAATGTTAGAGGCAAAAGCCAATCAAGTCACATATGCAAATGACCTCTGTGTTCCGAGGCAAAGGCCAATGAGGCTGCATATGCAATTGACCTCTGTGTTCTGACTGGCAAATGGGGGGGGGGAGAGGAACAGCACTCTGTTTAGAATGTTGGAGGCAGGACTCAGGCAAAGCAGCCAGTGGATAGGGAGACCCTCTGAATGACAGATCAGAGAGCGAACTGATTTTGGAGCGTGTGGAATGTTCTAGAGAAGTGCCACCACCAGTTTTTATTAATAAGGGAGATTAAGATACAGGGACCACCACACATGACATAGTCACTTCCTGTGTTTTTTTCTTTTTAAAAATGCAATGAACTCTGGGGGCAGTACGTCACACAGAACAGATTGTCAGCTAAGCTGCCAATAGTGTGGTGTGTGTTTCCCTTTCATGTACATTCTTTCCCGGGCGCTTAATTGCCTCTTCACTGCAACGCATATCTCTCAAGGCCACTGGAGGAGTAGCTGTGTCTTTGACCAGCAAGAGTCGTGGGAAGCATCTTACCTGTTTTGCTTTTGCAGCCGTTTGTTCTCAGCTTAATGCCCGCGCGCGGGAACCTCTGTAATTGGGTATTCCGGGGGGCGGGGGGCGGATATGAATGTCCTATAACCTATTATGCGCATAGAGAGCCCATCATTCCTAACAGTGTTCCTGTTACTGCATCTATAGCTTTTCAATAAAAGTAAAACCTTCTTGGAAGCATGTACTTGGTTGATTTGCTGTGGGTCCTGACATACTGTTAGGAATCCTTCATTCCCTATCTCAGCGCGTCTATCAATCCCAATATGAGCGACGGAGAGGGGAAACCCTTACCCAAAAACCCTGATGAGGACGAGGAACCCGAAGAGCCAGAGGGAGGGATGACACCCCCAGTAACCACGGCGTCCGCCCCAGTGACCACACAACCACCGGCGTCGGGAGCAGTGAGGGGGACTATCCCGAGGTACTCATTGGCGCATCTGTTCCTGACTCCTCAAGCACCAAGATACCGGGCTGGACAGAGTGGCAGACCCAGTTCCAGCTGGAACCAGTTCAACCCCGACTCGACCAAAGAGACCTATCTACTAACGAGGCCCCCCTCGAGAGACAGTTTATATGACAGGGGTCTCGCCGTGGCGCCTGGATTACCTCCGTTAGGAGCCCAGTTCGAACCGATCGCTAAACCGTGGGTGATGGAGCAATCGAAGGCCCGGAGTGGGACTGACCAAGCGCATGGAAGCAGCTGATTGAAACATTCAGCATCTGCAGCAAACTTTAGAGGAGGTCATCATGGCTATCCCAGACTTGGTCACGAGAGCAATTGATGAGGCCTTGGAAAGAAGACCGACTACCCCGCCTGTGCCGGCAGGAAAACCAGTACCTGGGCCTGGGGCACCAGCACCACCGGGAGGAGTACCGGCTCTGAGACCGGGAGACGTACCAGTACCAAGACTGGCCAGTCCACGAGGCCAGGTAATTCCACGTCCAAAAGACCTGATGTTCAACGGCAACCCTGATGAACGACGGCAACCCTGATGATGTTCTGCATCCAAAAGACCTATGTTCGATGGCAACCCTGATGAACTCTCCTATTTTGTGGTGCGAGTGCAGAAATTCGTTGACCGCTCGGGCCACCTGTTTCCGGATGATAGCAGTCGCATTGACGTGGTGGTGGCACGGCTCCGAGGCCCGGCAGCTGCATGGTACGTGGGACCGCACAATGCTCGGGGCCCCGAGCTCAACAACATGTTTGCTTTCATGTGGGCGCTGTGAGCACAATTTGAAGATCGAAACGCGGGGCCAAGAGCACGAGCGTACTTGTGCACGCTGAAACAGGGATGCAGAACGGTCCAAGAATACTTGGCTGAGTTCAAGTTGCATGCGGCCAAATTACCAAACTGGCCTGACAACGTGCTGGCTGAGATATACCGTGTTGGATTAAACACGGAGATCCAAGAAACGGTCCTGAGGTCAGTCGACCCCATCTCTCTCATGGCGTGGATGCAGGAGGCAGAGAGTGCCGAGAACCGCTTACAAACCTTGTGGTTGGATATAGCAGCAGGGACGGGAAAGTCAACCCCTATCCTTCTGAAACCCAAACCAACCCGGCAACCGGATGCCACGCGGGAGCAACAAATGCACCAAGGTTTGTGTCTGAAATGTGGAAAGCAGGGCCATTTCGCGGCCGACTGCGGGCAACAAGTGCGCCGGGAAAAAGTAGCCGCTGGCAAAGGACGAGCCCCCACTTCCACGAAGAAGTCTACTGGGAACCTGAAATTTGCCAAGACTCTACAAGCCTTTCCCAAAGAGGATGAAGGAGACTCGAGCAGTGAGGACCATGAGCCAGTAGGAAACGGATCGGTCCTGCTGTAGACGGCGCGGAACGGCAGGGCCCTCAAGATAGAGGCGCCAGATGTGGTGAGCAACCCCCCTTCCCTTTTTTGGGTGACTGTTTCACTGTTGAACCCAACTCTCGGGACCCACCTAAGAACAAAGGCTCTTATTGACTCAGGGTGCGGGAGAGACTTGATAAGCCCTTCCTTGGTTGCGGGACTTGAGGTTGGGGTGGTGAAATTAAAGGACCCCTTAATTTTCACCCAGATGGATGGGTCCACGATGAAAGACCCCTGCATATACGAGACAGTACCACTACGAATGGGGGTGGGGGATCATTGGGAGTCCCGTTCCTTTGTGATCACACCGGCGGGCCCGTTTCCCCCTCGTATTGGGAGCCCCTTGGCTACACGGGCATGATCCCTATATCCTATGGGAGGAGGGGAGGGTGCAATTCGTCTCACCCCGATGCCAGAGACACAGATGGGATCCTAAGTGGGGAGAGAGACCCCCCCTTGAGGCTCCAGGGGTGCTTTTAGCACAAGAGGAACTGCTTTCAATTCCTCCGGAGTATCGGGATTTGGCTAAGGTGTTTGGGGAGGAGGAAGCGGATGAATTACCGCCCCATAGACACTCAGACTGTAGCATCGAGCTGGTGCCAGGGGCGAAGCTGCCGAAAGGGCGGATTTATGCAATGGGGCTGGCCAAAAAAGAGGAACTGAGAAAGTTTATCGATAAAAACCTGGCGAGAGGTTTCATCCGGCCGGCCTCATCCCCTTTTGTGGCGCCAGTACTTTTCCGAAAGAAAAAGGATGGGGGGCCTGAGGCTCTGCACGGATTACCGGGGTTTAAATGCAGTGTCCTCTACCAATGCCTACCCAATGCCTTTGATCAAAGACTTGCTAGCCGAGGCTGCAAAGGGGAAGATCTTTTCTAAGCTGGACTTAAGAGACGCATACTTTAGGGTGCGCATAAAGGAAGGTGACGAGCCGAAAACCGCGTTCAACACGCCCCTGGGCCAATTTGAATACCTGGTTATGCCGTTCGAACTTCAGGGGGCCCCAGGGGTTTTCATAAACTTGATAAACGAGGTGTTGCACAAGCATTTGTTTAACGGGGTGCTCGTTTACCTGGATGATATACTTTTGTACTCCCACCAATGTCCCCTCCCATGTGAAGCCCATCTGCGCACCATCAGGATCGACAATGCTACCTCGGTGGGTAAGACCGTGCTGCTGCCCCCAAAATCCAAAACCCCACTGCCAAAGAAAGATGAGGTGCAGGACCAACGCATGAAGCAAGGTCTGTGCCTGAAGTGCGGCTTGGCAGGCCACTTCGCAGCCTCCTGCCCAGAGGTGGGAACCCAAGAACCTACAACAAAGGCCCCGGAGAAGCAACGTGCTGACAACCCAAAAAAGAAAACTGTGACCAAACCAAAAAACCCATGAGCTCTGCAAGCCAGCGTTCCGGAAGAGGATCCAAACTCATCCAGTGAGGATGAGGATCAGCCGGCGGGAAATGCGATGGGCCTGCACTAAGCAGCACGGAGCAGCAGGTCCCAAATCCTGAGGCGCCAAAAATGGTGAGCGGATATCCCCCTCCCCTTTGTCACAGTGACTGTCCTGAACCCGGAGCTTGGTACCCATGTACGGGTGCGAGCGCTCATAGACTCTGTTTGTGGCCGTGACTTAATACACCCCTCTCTAGTGATGGGACTGGGGGCAAAAGTAGTCCGGCTGGCAGACCCCATTATATTCACCCAGATGGATGGGTCTGCTATGAAAGAGCCCTGTAAATATGAGACTGTGCCCTTAAGAATGGGAACAGGGTCTTATTGGGAACACCGGACTTTCGTTATCACTGCAGCCGCAAGGTTTCCCATGGTGCAGGGGAGCCTGTGGCTCCATAGCCATGATCCATATATTCTGTGGGATGAGGGGGTGGTGAATTCATTTCCCCTAAGTGCATTACTCACATTTGGGAACCGTCATGGGGAGGGGCCCCTCCAGATGAACCGTTTAGAGCATGCCTGGCGGCTGAGGAGATGGACTCTATCTCTGTGGAGTACCGTGATTTGGCTCGAGTGTTTGAAGAAGAGTGCCCCCCCCCAGACACTCAGACTGCGCCATTGAGTTACTCCCAAACATGAAGCTACCCAAAGGAAAATTGTATGCAATGAGCCCTTGGGAGAAGGAGGAACTACACAAATTCATTGACAAGAACTTGGTGCAAGGCTTTATTCGCCCCGCATCCTCCCCTTTCACAGCTCCTGTTTTATTTTGGGGGGGGAAATGATGGGGGGTTGCAGTTGTGTGCAGATTACCGGGGACTTAATGCTGTTTCCATGACTAATGCCTACCCCTTGCCGGTGATGAAGGACCTCCTAGCTGAAGTAGCTAAGGGGAAGATTTTCTCTAAACTGGATCTCAGAGATGCTTACTTCCGAGTCCGCATAAAAGCCGGAGACGAATACAAAACTGCCTTTAACACTCCCTTGGGGCAATTTGAATACAGGGTGATGCCTTTCGGTCTTCAAGGGGCACCTGGGGTCTTCATGAACATTAGAAACGAGGTGTTGCACAAGCATTTGTTCAAGGGGGTAATTGTTTACCTTGATGATACCCTGATCTACTCCCCTGATTAATTGGCACACATCAAGCAGGTGTGAGAGGTGTTACAAACGTTGCACAAGCACAAACTGTTTGCCAAACTGTCTAAATGCGAATTTCATTGTTCTGAAATTGATTTCTTTTCTCAACGGGGTTTGGAAATGGATCCGGCCAAGGTTCGGGACGCGGTGGGGTGGGAGCCCCCTTGTACGTGGAGACAATTACAAGAGTTCTTAGGATTCGCCAATTTTTACAGATCATTTCTCGCAAACTTTGCCCAGGTGAGCCTACTGCTCATGGATTTAAGAACCAAGGGGAAGGGGCCAGACTGCACCAAGCCTGGTGCTAGACTGAACTGGACTAATGAATGTCAAGAGGTGTTCGATCGCCTCAAAGCCCTGTTTACACCTGAACCTATGTTAGCCCACCCAAACGAACTGAAGAAATTCATTGTACAAGTCGAAGTTTCTGATGTGGCCATGGGGGGGGGGGCGATCCTGTAAGAGGGGGAGGATGGGAAGCTTCACCCCCTGGCGTATGTGTCCCATAAATTTAATGACACTGAGAGAAACTGGTCAGTTTGGGACAAGGAGGCTGGGGCTATTAAGTTGGCCCTTTCTACCTGGCGCCACTGGTTGGAGGGGGCATGGGTGCCTTTCGAGGTTTGGACAGATCATAAAAACCTGGAGGTTATCCGAACGCCGCGTAATCTGAACACCAAACAACTACGTTGGGCTGATTTCTTTTCCAAGTTTAATTTCACTCTCCACCATTTCCCAGGGAAATCGAAGTCTCTGGCGGATGCGTTATCCTGCCTACCACAACATGACAGTCAATGGGAGGGGTCACTCGACTCAATGTTCATGCCCTCACAATTGGGGGTGTGGTGTTAACGCACAGCCAAGTGAAAGCCCAACCCCTAAACACCCCTCTTGCGGATTGGGAAGTGAAGTTCGCCTCTGCTCTTTCTGATGCCGACCGCCTCGAACGAAGTAAAGAAACTGAGGTGGAAGAGGCATCTAATGGGTGTTGGTACCATGGCACCAAGTTAGCAGGACGTTTGGGATTTGTTAAATCATTGCATTTGCTACAGAGAGTTTTGGTGGCCAGGAATGCGGAAGGATCTGTCTCTGTTCATTAAGTCATGCCAAACCTGTATTATGTGCAAGTCCCGCCTGGGGAAGCCGCCGGGTCTATTCCACCCCCCCCCCACACACACTCCTGGTCGGCCGTGGGAAGTAATATCCATGGATTTCATCACTGATCTACCCCCCAGTAAGGGAAAGACTGTGATTTGGGTTGTGGTGGCCTTGTTTTCTAAACAGGCACATTTCGTTCCTCTTAAAGCGCTCCCAACTGCTTGCCTCTTGGCTAAAGCTTTCCTGCAACATATCTTCCGGCTCCACACGTCGCCATGGAAGATAATCTCCGACCGCAGCTCAGAGGGGGGGGGGGTGTCATTCGAAATCACTATAAGTCAGCGGCCGCTATACTATAGGCCATTCTTGACACAAGCTGTATACTCGTACTTTAGTTATGGACTACTAATAAAACCAGTTATCTTCTCAAGAAGCCCGAGTGTGTGTGTGGTGTGACCCTGCTAAGGAACTTGACAATATGCATCTGTCACAAACCTTGACTTGGACATTAATGCCTTGGCTAACAGAAAACAGTCACAAAAATCATTATAACTAGGTAAGTACCGTATGTGTAGCTAGATAAAAGGATTCCACAGTAAAATATTGATCCAAAGTGAATTACGTTCAAGTTAACATTTCTTCATTGACCTCTGAATGTCTATTTTGGATCTAAATAGGTAGGTTAATAATTTTGTTATATTTTGATTTAAGATGTGGCCCTCTTCAGGCATTGGGCACTATAATAAGGCCCCCGTGTCCCAGAAGGTTGGGGACCCCTGGTCTAATCAAGTTCTGCTCTTGCTTATATTTTTCTTAAGGACTAGAAACTGGGCTTTTAAAGATCCAAAAAGAATTGATACTCTCTGGAAGCCATAATTAGCAGCAGAATCCAGATTCACACATACACTGAATATGTAAACAAGTTTAGTTTTAGCAAGTTCAATCCTTTGCATCTCCCTCAAAGGATCTCACCTGGAGACTTATCACTGTCAAGAAAATATGGAGTTAGAGACCAGTGGTATTATTCAATATAAAGCTTTTGCTTGTTAAATGTGTTGTGTACATGCATGTGTATAAACTCTGTGCAAGCCTAAAATGATGCAGAAGCTGTGCTTTTTGCCTTCTGGTAGGTCAGCAGAACTACAAGCAACTTAATTAGTTTTTGCACAGTTGACATAAGGTAGAATTTGCCAGCTTTTGATGCAGAATCTGGTTTGGTTTTTTTTTAACTACATGGAACATGAAAGCAGAGTAAGCAACATTTTTTGCACTTGGAATAAAACATGGCACTTTAAATAAAATGTCCACTCTCAAAATTCTGGTGATGCAATTTGGCGTTTCAATACAGTTCATAATACTTTAGCAAAGAGCAAAAGAGTTGTTGTCATTTCTACTGAAGTCCTGCCTAAGTCTCCCTTGCTCTGGTTTCTATATACCCAGAAGAACTAGAAACTGGGCTTTAACAAAAACATCTGAAATACATAATGATGCCACTTTTATTACTGCAAGACAGATTCTGTCACTCACCAGTTACAAACACCAGTAGTTTCAGACTTCAAGATACTTTGAGTATGAAAAGTAATTTCACAATTATCCCATCTATTTCCCAGTAATAGTCCTACCAGTGTAGAGTTTCACCAGTTTTTTTAAAAAGAAAGATGTAGACTTCTGATCTTTACCAATCTTGTGTCAATGAGTTCCATAGGCATGCTATGCGGAGTAGAAAATCCCCCTCCCCCCAAAAAAACTTGTTTGCAGTAACAAACACATAGACGTCACCAGATTTCTTACATCAAGCTTTGGGAACTCTAAGTGCTCTAGGAAAAAGGGGCTGTTTAGGTTAATTGAATGGGAAATTTAAGTTGGTTGAGTGGGTGATTCTCAGGCTGGCATGCAGCCTTTATAAACCTGGTCTTCTGCCCAGCAACCTGGACTACACAACATTGAAAGGAGTGCCCTCCTCCTTCAGATGGCAGCTGAGAAAAATAATTTGGCTATGGTTGTGCAAGCTACTGGGGGCGGGGGGGGAGGGGCAGAAAGACTTCAAAAGATACTGCACCTGAGGTCTGCTTTGATTCTGTTTAGGAGCCAGCAGTGTTTCAACTGGCTGCTGCACCATTATTCCTCCTTCCTTGGTAGCTTTCAAAAAACCTTCTAAGGGCTTGCCCCAAAAGGAAGCAAAGCATTCAATAATGGGCTTGAACTTTTTGCACACTGGGAAAAGGGAACAAAACAGGTCTGAGGAAATTGCTTCTGTTTAAAACAGGTTAAACCAGACTGGCAATTCTGAATTATCTAAAGAACTGACAGAGTTTTTCACCCACAGCAGGAGCCTGGTTCACAGTTTGGCATGCAAGCCAGCTAGATAAATGCTAGCACAGAAAAAAATTTTTTTTACTCTTTCTCTCTCTTCAGATAGGCCTTCTGCCCTTTTCATGGTTTTAAGTGGAATGTGTTTTATTTTTTATTTGTACACCTTTAGGAAAACAACAACACTTTTAGATACAGTTGCAAAATTACACAGGAGATTGGGCATGGTGACACCATGGTTGTTAGCCAATTGGTCCCATCCACAGCTGATCTCCCCCTACACCCATTCAAACTAAACCACTCTGCAGAACTGCAGGAGTAGGGGTGTGCATTGCAAAATTTTCAAGCCAAAGATATGCATGGAAATTGCTGGTTTGGGTGATTTCCCAGAATAGGAATACAAATCCTGGCTTTGTTAGGAATTATGAAATCCCCTTCCCTGAACAATCTGTGTGTTTTTTTAACCTAGGGTGCCTACCATCAATACATCATGCACTCATGCATTTTATTTTATTCTAACGATTTCCCAAGCAATGGCATTTTCCCCTTCCAATTGGATCCTTGTCAGAGCAATCCCAGCCAATCACCTTTCGAGACACACTGCAGACAGCTGCTGTTCTCTTTCACTCCTTCCTCTGTAGGGGCAGACCCCTTTTCTCTCTCCAAGTAAGATAGCTGGGGGCACTTTGGGGGCCAACAGAACTAGGCCCTTGGTCCAATCTTGACTCTTGGGGGGTGAGGTAGTGGACAGGCAGCATTAACTCTGCTGCAATTTTGGTGACTTTGGTTGAAAAACAGTGACTCCAGCCATACACACGCACCTCGAAAAATGTCCCTCCTTTCTCACTTTGTGAAAGGAAACAGTGAGCGGATTGTAACAAATGCCAGTGGCTGGCACCATTTCCACCCCCCACCCCCACCCTGGATAGGAATCAGTAGAGAGAACTGCACCTTCACCAAGAGGCAGTAGTTTGGTAGGGTCTGTAAAATCAAACCCCGTGGTCCAATTCACTTGAAATTTGGAGATTCTATCGATTAGTCAGAGAGAACTATGTTCTGTGCAAATCTGATGTCATTATCTTTATAAACAGCTGTCCTGGACCCTTCCATAGAAGGGTAATGATCCCAAAGCATCATAACCTGAAAAACCACCTAGATTTGAACCCCAAACCAGCAGTATCCTACAAGAATATAAGCAATTACTGAAAAAATGCCCCCCACACAGATAACAATTAATTTTTTTGGTGCACACCCCTGCTCAGGAGAGGTAAAGGTGCATGTGTGCCAAACTCTTGTGGGAGGCACTTTCCAACTGCCCTGTCCTGCTTTAGAAACATAATCCCCAAAGGTGGGAGTAGGTATAGCAGTGGAGCAAGGGGGAAGGGTTGGAGGTGGGGTGGCTCTGTATGTCAAAGAAGGTATACAGTCCAGTAAGATTGAGAGGCTAAGAGAATTGGATTCGCTTCTGGAAATGCTATGGGTTGAAATAGTGGGCCCAAAAGGAAGCTTAACACTGGGAGTTTGTTATCGCCCACCAGATCAAAAGACAGAGGAGAATTATAAAATGATAAATGAATTAAAGATAGTGGCTAGACGACATAACTGTGTTGTAACAGGTGATTTTAACTACCCACACACTGATTGGGTCAATAGGTGTTCAGGTCAGGAAAAAGAGATTGGGTTTCTAGACATTCTCAATGACTGTGCTATGGAACAGATGGTCACAGAACCTATCAGAGGAGAGGCGATCCTGGATTTGGTCCTAAGTAACGCCCAAGACCTGGTGAGATGTGAAAGTGATTGCACCGTTTGGGAACAGTGACCATAATGTTATTGAGTTCAACATTTGTATAAATAGGGAGTTGCCCCAAAAGACTGACAGTCTGACGTCGATACCAGGTAAGTTGGTGGAAACTGTTATTAAGGAAAGAATTAGTAGGCACATTGATGAACAAAATCTATTGAGGCAGACTCAGCATGGGTTCTGTAAGGGAAGATTTTGTCTCACTAACCTGTTAGTGTTTTTTGAGGGAGTGAACAAACATGTGGACAAGGGGGACCTAATAGATGTTGTTTACCTTGACTTCCAGAAAGCTTTTGATAAAGTTCCTTATCAAAGTCTGCTAAGTAAGTTCAATAGTCATGGGATAAAAGGACAAATCCTCTTGTGGATCAAAAACTGGCTAATTGTTCATTAATGATTTGGAGTTGGAAGTAAGCAGTGAAGTGGCTAAATTTGGGGATGATACAAAGTTGTTCAGGGTGGTGAAAACCAGGGAGGATTCTGAAGCACTCAAAAGGGATCTGTCGAGAATGGGTGAGTGGGCGTCAACGTGGCAAATGGGCTTCAATGTGGCCAAGTGCGAGGTGATGCACATTGGAGCCAAAAATCCTAACTATAAATCCACGTTGATGGGGTCCGAACTGGCAGAGACTGCCCAAGAAAGAGATCTTGGAATCATAGTAGATAACAATGAAAATGTTGAGACAGTGTGCAACTGCAATAAAAAAAGGCCAATGCTATGCTGGGGATTATTAGGAAGGGGATTGAAAACAAATCAGCCAGTATCATAATGCCCCTGTATAAATTGATGGTGTGACCTCATTTGGAGTACTGTGTACAGTTCTGGTCACCACACCTCAAAAAGGATGTTATAGCATTGGAAAAAGTGCAGAAAAGGGCAACTAGAATGATAAAAGGGTTGGAATACTTTCCCTATGAAGAAAGGTTAAAGCACTTGGGGCTCTTTAGCTTGGAGAAATGATGGCTGAGGGGGTGACATGACTGAGGTTTATAAGATTATGCATGGGATAGAGCAGGTCAAGAAAGAAGTACTTTTCTAACTTTCTCCCAATACAAGAACTCGTGGGCACTCCATGGAATTGCTGAGCGGCCGGGTTAGAACAGATAAAAGGAACTACTTCTTCACCCAAAGAGTGATTAACACATGGAATTCACTGCCACAGGAGGTGGCGGCGGCTACAAGCATGGACAGCTTCAAGAGGGAATTAGATAAGCATATGGAGCAGAAGTCCATCAGGTATTGATAGGAACTCTCAGTATGGGGCAAGTGATGCTCTGTATTCTTGGTGCTGGGGGGGGGATCAGTGGGAGGGCTTGTAGTGTCCTGGCCCCACTGCTGGACCTCCTGATGGCACCTGGTGATTTTGGCCACTGTGTGACAGAGTGTTGGACTGGATGGGCCATTGGCCTGATCCAACATTGGCTTCTCTTATGTTCTTATGTTCAAGTGGATCTTTTGGGGCTGTTCTCTGCAAGATCTGAGATTCTATAAAATTAATCAGGGGTTCATCGTAGCGAGAATAATAATATTGGGCAAACCTTCAGACCAGCAGCTTCACCATGACCAACCTTCTCCTGCAACACAGAGATCCAGGGTCTAGAATGAACATTCACTGGGCTACAAATGACAGCCAAGGTTCAACGATTTCACTCTGCATGGTGTACAAAGAAGTGGGTATTCTTCTGCTGTAGGTTAAGTGAGATATCTGACAAAAGACACATGGCTTTGTGTAGAGGGGCCTCTGCCTGTAGACAAGACAATACCAATGCTCCCTCTAAGCTGTGGAGTCTTGTGAACAAAAATTCTACTTTGTGAGCCACTGGCATTAAAGTTGTGAGTGAGCAATTTCGCTACTGCATACATTAGTTTGCTCTGGAACCATCCTTCCTGAGCTAAGAGAGAAATGTGTGAGCTGTAAGTTAAAAAAACTGTGAGCTGGCTCACACTAACTCAGCTTAGAGGGAACACTGGACAATATTATCTCACTACTTCTAGTTTAGGGAAAAAATATCAAGTCTTCAATCATGTTGAGGGAGACAACATCTTCCATCCTTTGGTCATTTGTGATTCATCATCCATCAACTTCCTGGTCCAGATCAAAGAACAGCAACAAGGCAGACCCAGTGACTTCTTCCCAGTGACATCCTCATGGAACAGACTGACCAACTGACATCAAACAAAGAACAGCCAGCAGCAAAAAGGAGGTTGGGCAGGGCACTGGGCTAGTGGACATCCCCAAGTGGCTCATACAGGTCCATTTCTCCAGCTGAGGCACGGGGCAGGAAGGACACAAGTCCCATCAGTCTTGCAATGGGTGGACAAAGCTAGATGGAAAAACGCCAGTTCGTGTCCCATTGCCTTCAATGAAACCCACCTGAAAGAACAAACAAAATGGCAGCAAGACTAAAAGCAGAACAAAATGGGAGACAACAGACACAGAGAGGGTTGGGTGTGATGTGGTAGTTAGTGGGCGAGACTGGGACTGAGGAGGGGATGGTGCAAGTCCTCTCTCAGCCATAAAGCTGTGTAGATGATCCCGAGCTAGCCATTTTCTCTTACCTCACCTATCTCACAGGACAGTTATGAAGGTACAGTAAAGAGTTATGAATGATGGTAACAGTTAAGAAAGACCTAATGGTGTCCGGGGGAAAAGAAGCTGTGTCGTCGCGGTTGTTAAAATGGTGTCAGCTAGCTGCCATTAAGGATTGGGAAGCTGTTGGTTCCCCCCCCCCCCGTTTCCGTCGGGCATCTGCGCATGCCCTATCTTCCCTGTGTATAGTCTTCTCTCATGCATTCCTGTCTGCAAACGCTAGGCAACGCTTATCTGCAAGATTAACAGGTGTGTGGGGAGAGCTGCTTTGCTAACTGTATAATGAACTGCACCGTGTGAAGCTGTAATTGTTTAGGTTTAGGGACCGTTGCTTCTCAGGCTTTTGAGCGCGCAACCTGAAATCGGCCCGCTCGGAGGGAATGGAGATTATTGGTTATGGCCCTGTTTAAATGTATTACATTATTCCTTGCCCACCCTGACCCAGGCATTCTGGACAGTGAACTTGTTCTTGCTCTATCATGGCTTTAATAAAATACTACTTTGCTTAAACGTGTATTGGATTAATCGCTGTGAGGGAGACCGGACAAATGGCTATCGGAATTCTTACAGTTGGGGTCTCAATTATATGTAAATAAACCTGTTGAGTTCCTTCACTAATGGCTGTGATCAATTTTCTGGGGAACCTGGAGGATCTCCCTGAATTTCCATTATATCAGGAAGAAAAAACAGGATCATCTGACTGAATGGATGGTGGGAAGGACATCATAATGCCCAAGACTCCAGATATGATTGAAAGGCACATGACACAGCACCCTTGCCAAAGCTATGTAGGACTTGGTCTGATCAGTGCCTGGGTGGTGGGAGACCCCATGATGCTGCAGTTAAGACTGAAGTATATTAAATGGGTTATAAATATATTCATGATATGAGGGATCTGACTTCCTCAACAGAAATTACACAAATCTTGCTTCTGAATTACATGAAAATGGTTTCTTCGCGGGAAGTGATATTAAATTTACTAGCAGCAGCGTTAGCGCATCATTTGAAGTCAAGATATATAACTGATAAAAACAGACTGGTTAATAAAAGTGGGAGATGATGTTAAAATGGTAAAGGTAACAGCATTAAAACATTAGAAGAGGTTAGATAGTGGGGAGCGTCAATGGCAACTCATATTATGTTATACAGAGAAGGAGATGACTGGACATGGAACTAGCCTGTAAAAAAGGAGTATTTTATTTAAAGTATTTAATGGAATTGTGTATTAAATAATTTAATAGTGTATTTTGCATTTTTTCTAAAATAAAAGATTCCATGGCCAGAGTTGCTTAGAACCATAGCCATATGAACAGTTTCTAGATCCAGGTGGGTAGCCGTGTTGGCCTGAAGCAGTAGAACAAAGTTTGAATCCAGTGGCACCTTTAAGGCCAACAGAGTTTTATCCTGTTTCCATTTCACAGTGTGTGAGGAAGTATGTGTGCACACGAAAGCTCACACCTTGATTAAAACTAAATGATTAAAAACTAAATCTTCAAAAGTCTTGCAGCACCTTGAAACTTAACACATTTTTGTAAGGGTGGTGGTTCACAGCCCCCACTTAGTCTGATACATCCAATCTCATTTAATGGGCACAAAACAAAACAAAACAAAACTGGCCTGGGGATGTTCCTAAGTGAGGACAGGAGACCTCACCTTTGTTAACCTTTCTCAGCCTTTTAGGAGATGCTGACAGGTGAAGTGAGAATTCTAACCAGGGTGTGGAGACAGGATTGGTGGTGGTGGCAGTTTGGGATTCATTAATCTGAAACGTGCAACCCTTTGATTGCTTGTGAAGGGCAGAAGATGTGTGTTTCAGAGGAGGAATGGGGAACTAAAACTGAGACTAGAGCTCTCAGACCTTCAGCTCCACAGTTAGGGGTGGGCTGGGAGGTAAAAACGGCCCCCAGGTCTGTCCCAAGACCTACACCACAGCCCCGTAGCTAGGGAATTCTTTGGGAGGGGGCCTCGGGGGGCCACCAGCTAATTAAATGGAAGTACAGTGCAGTTGGTAAGTTTGGGGGCATCCCAGGAGGGAGGGGGCCCAGAAGAAACACTAGGGGGCTGGGCCCCGTGGGCCCCATGTTAGCTACGGGCCACACCACATCAGAGGTGAAGGAAAAGATGAAGAGGGCTTGCCCTCCAGTCCAGTCCTCTGATGGAGATGGGGAGGGAAGGAGTAGGCTAACCATAGTTTCTGCCTGCCCTCTTTGTCCAGCGTGGGGACTGCTGGCTTACCATGGTGGTTTGCACCAGCCTGACTTGCCTGGAGTGTGGGCTGCCAGCTTGCAGGGATGCAGGGCAACTGGCCATCGCCCCCCCCACCCCAGGACTTTCCCTGGAGGTTTCAATGGTCAATTCTCCCCTGTCCACAATGAGAACCTAATGCAAGACTCTAAATTTGTTTTTCTGGAGAACTCATGGCCACCAATGGGGGTGATACCACGCAGATTCCTGGCCACTCTTTGGCCCATGAAGACAGCCAAGGCATGTGGTTTGTTTTCATAGGGTTGGGTCTGGGTGACTGGAGGTGGCCTAGAGATAATTTTTGTCTGAGGACCAGTGTTACCCAAGCTGGAAGAAGTGATCGGCCTTGACCCTGTAGATTCAGCAGTGCTTACCCAATTCTGCTCATCCTCTTCTCGTGTGACCACAATCACCTCCCCCTTGGAGAAGGTAAGCTCTCGAGCCTTGTCCCCCTTGCAGTCAGCCAAAGCCATGGCCCTCTTTAGGCGTCCTTTGGCCTGCAGAAGCCAAAACAACCGTCACCACCAGTTCTATGAAGACCACTCATTCACTGGCTAAGGAGGCATGGGTATAAGCAACCAAGAAATGGGGAAAAGCCTACATTTGTAATGTCTACTTTCTGGTAACAGAAGACCACACTGGCAAATGCTGAGCTATATGGGGATCCCAAAATGCATGTTCAAAATGCTACAAGACATCTCAGAAAACTCACTGGAGCAAACCTTCTGGGCATTGGAACTGGAGGAGGAGTTTGGGCTACTGTTGGAGCCTTGAAGGATGGCAGTTCTTCTGGGCTACCCAAGCTCTGTGGAGAAAGAGGATTGCCAGACGATTTACCCACTGAGCCACTACTGATGCGCCGGTAGGATCGGGTACACTCTGAGCTGCAGAGGACGAGAGAGCAGAATGGCTTAGAACAGAGGTGTTGAACTCATTTGTTATGAGGGCCAGATCTGACATAAAGGTCACTTTGTTGGGCCAGGCCATGCATGCTATAAAATGTAACACAAGGTACCAGAGGTATAAACTTTATACAGGTGATTTCATATACCGAATGGCAATAGCAAGTGAATGACAATAGCAGGTTTGATCGGATTAGGTGTGATATGAAAGCGTGGAGATACCAGCATTGGTAATGAGACAGGAAGCCTAGGTCTCAGTTCAGTCCAGGAGGATGCAAAGAATAAATGGACATAAGTCTGACATTAGAAACCACAACATTCAGTTGCTGACCTAAGAGTAGCAGTGTTCTTATAAAGGAATTTCAAAGGCGGATTTAGAAAGAGAAACTGCTGAATTGCAATTGATAATGAAGCTCAAGACAATGCATCCTCCAGGACTGAACTGAAACCTAGTTTTCCTGTCTCATTACTAATGTGCGCTATTATCATTTGGCATCTGAAATCACTCCACTCCAAGATATAAGGACCATTCCAAGTGTTCTAATTCCTAATCAGGGTCTTTTTGAAAGAAAATAAAATCCAGATAGGAACAGAGAAATCCAATCTTTTTTTTTTAACTTTTCAGAATAAGACAAAATAATTTCCTCAGTGTAAATTGTACTTGTCAGAACAATCCATCCATCTATACTCCCTCCCTCTGAAGAAGTGTGCTTGCACACAAAAGCTTATACCTGGGATAAAACATTGTTGGTCTTAAAGCTGCCATGGGATTCTAACTTTGTTGTCTCTCTCTCTGTTCTCCGCCTCCCTTCCTCCTGAAAAGAGCAGCTCTGGAGAAGCAAGCAGAAGCTGTGTGTGTGTGAAAGAGAGAGCAGGGGGCTTTTCTTTGTATCTCTCCCATGGGGAGCAGCCACTGAGGGAGCTGGGAAAAAAACAAGCTATGGTGCAGCTGCAGGAGCAGCTCTGGTAAAGGAAGCAGGAGAAAGAAGTTGCTTGAGGGCCTGATCTGGCCTGCAAGCTGTATGTTTGACACCTCTGGCTTAGCAGCTATCACAACAGTAGGAAAATCCTTCTTTAAGTGCAACCAATGCATTGAGTGTGCTGGCCTAGTGTGGGAAGCCGGGGAGAGTTTGGCTATTTGGGTGGTATACCATCCACCCAATGCACCGGCCAATAGCCTACTGACCCTGATGGAGGCTATGTTGGGCTGGGCATTGGAGCACCCTAGACTGATACGCCTGGGTGAATTCAATGTCCATGCTGATGATACAGCTTACATTCAGGTGATGGACCTAGTGATGTCCATGGTGGTGCTGGGACTCTCCCAATATGTAACGGCCCCCCCACACCAAGCTGGACACACAATTTGATCTTCACAGCAGGGGTTACAGTAGACTGGATCACTGCTATGGCAGTACCATGGTCAGACCACCATGCCCTGAAGGCCCGTCTGAATGTGTCACCCCAACCCTGTTTGGGCGGCGAGTGCATTTTAGCTTGCCCGCGGAGCCAAATGGACCCTATTCGGCTTCAGATGGCTCTACGGGATCCGGTGCCCCCTGGCGGCTCGTTAGATGAGCTTGTTGAGGACTGGCACAGCTGACTCTCGGCGGCCATTGACAAGATCACTCCCTGACGCCCTCAGTGTCCTCACTCTAGGCTAGCTCCCTGGTTTACCCAGGAGCTGCGGCTGATAAAGGGGAGGCTAAGCCAGCTAGAGAGAGAGTGGTGGAACTCTTGTGACAAAGCCACAGGAACATCTTATAGAACGTTTATGAGGTCCTATGAGATAGCAGTCAAAGCCACTAAGAGAGAGTATTATGCGGCCACGATTGCATCTGCAAGCTCACGCCCAGCCCAATTATTTAGAACAATTCAGTCTATGACCACTTTGCCACAAGGCAGACCAAATGTTAGGGAATTGGACATTGGCTGTGAGGCTTTTGCGAGCTATTTCGCAGATAAGGTCTTGTGCTCCCCCCCGCCACAATTGAAACAATGAGCGAACTCGAGGCTACATTCACATCTTCGAGTCAGGTTATGGATTATTTCAGTCCACTCAACCTAGAGGAAGTCTACAAATTGCTCTCAACTGTGCACAACCACCATGTGCAGCCTTGACCCGTGCCCATTGTGGCTAATTAACGCTGGCTATGATGGGTTCCAAGATACCCTAACGGCAGGGCTATTTTTGGGCAGGAACACACAGGAACGGAGTTCTGGCTGGCTTCAGAGTTGGCCCCGCCCACTACAGCCAAAACCTCTGCGTGCGTGGCTACAGAGGGAAGGCTTGGAGAGCGACCCCCCGATTTAAACTGCCTTCCCTTCCCTTCAAGGGGAGGCTTGCTCGGGCTCCCCGCAGCTGCAGGGCGCCCAGGCAAGCCAAGGGAAGGCATAGGGGTGTGGCCTGATATGCTAATGAGCTGTGCTGTCAGAGGTGTGGCCTAATATGCTAATGTGTTTCTGCTATTGGGTGTGGCCTATTATGCTAATGAGTTCCTGCTGGGCTTTTTCTACAAAAAAAGCCCTGCCCAAAGGAGATTATTAATAAATCCCTTTCTGAGGGACTTTTCTCCAGAGCACTCAAGGAAGCAGTGATTCACCCTCTCCTAAAAAAACCCCATCTCTGGATCCAGCCAAATTGGCAAATTATCCACTGGTTTCCAGTTTGCCCTATCTGGGCAAAATAATTGAGAGGGCAGTGACAATATAGCTGCAGAGCTTTATGGACGACACTTTCATGTTGGAACCCTTCCAGTCCAGTTTTTGCCCAGGCCATGGGATGAAGACGGCACTGGTTGCTTTCATGGATGACCTCCTGAGACATCTGGATCAAGGCAGATCAGCGGTACTGTTGCTGTTGGACCTGTCAGCAGCATTCAACATAGTTGACCATCAACGACTGATCCACCACCTTGCCGACGCTGGGGTCCAGATGTCTGCCTTGCAGTGGCTTACCTCCTTTCTCCAGGGTTGAGGAGGGTTGAGGACAAAAGTGTGTCAGTAGGGGAACAGTTGTCCCAAAGGCACCCGCTGGTTTGTGGAGTGCCCCAAGGGGCAGTGCTTTCCCTAATGTTATTCAACATCTACATGCACCCCCCTGCCCAGATTGCCCAGAAGCATGGGCTGGGGTGTCACCAATATGCAGATGACACCCAGCTCTATCTGATGTTGGGCAGTCAGTCTGACTCCAGACTGGAAGATCTGGACCTGGTGTTACAAGCCGTGGCTGGATGGCTTAGACTGAGCCAACTGAAATTGAATCCGACGAAGATGGAGGTCCTGTGCCTGAGTCAGAGCGGTCTGGGGTTAGGGATCCCACTCCCAACCTTCGATGGAGGCCCAGGTAGCTGCCACTGCCAAGTCTGCTTTTTACCATCTTTGGCTGATTAGGCAGCTGGTTCCCTTCCTTGAATGCAATGACCTAGCAACAGTGGTCCCTGCGATGGGGACCTCGAGATTGGACTACTGTAGTGCTCTCTACATGGGGCTGGCCTTGGCATGAATCCGGAAGCTACAGCTAGTGCAAAATGCTGCAGCCAGGCTCTTGATGGGTCTCCCTATGCGGGAGCACATCCAACCTGTGCTAAAAGCACTGCACTGGCTGTCGATAGCATTCTGAATTTGCTTCAAGGTGCTGGTTCTTACCTTTAAAGCCTTTCCCCACCTGTCCCCCAGAGAGCACTGTGTTCAGGGTCCCAACAAAAGCCGCCCTGAGCCTGCTTTGGCGGGGAGGGCAGGATATAAGTTGAACAAACAAACAAATACCTAAATAAAACCACAGCACAGTGGTCTTGAGCTTTCCTGGATGTGAGACTCACCTTGACAGAGCAGCACAGGATCCACCAAGCTTGGTGGATTCAGAAGGAAGTTTGAGAACATCTGTGAGCCAACTAAATGGAATCTCACCTGAGTGTATGCTCCTCCTTAGTTGCAGGTATTTAGTATGTTGCAGGTATTTAGTGTGTGCATGACCAGAGACAGAAGCCAAAGGGCTTCTGGACTTGGCGTTCAGCCTGGGCTGGCAGCTGGTAGCACTGTGTGATCCAGCTCATGAGATTTAGGATCAGCCTTGGAGTTCTTTTGTATATTCCCCACCACCACCCTTTCGGTGTCATTGCTATTACATTATAAGATGATAATTTAAATCAAAGTCAGCCAAATCATAGGATACTTAAATCCAGTGACTGGAGCTGTGAACAAGCAAGGAAGATCTTTCTACAAACCTGAAAAGGGCTCTAGGTTTGCAGGAAAATGTGAAATCTAACAAAAAATATGTTTTTAAAAAACATGAAAATGATCAAAGCACCACCTGTAGCTTTAAGGAATGGATCCCCCTCAGTGGCCGTTGCTAGGTAACAACAGTATTCCAGGCTAGATTTCTGTGAGTAAAAGGGCCAAGGTCATTGTGGTCAGGCCAGACTAGGATTGCCAGCTCCAGGTTGGGAAATTCCTGGATATTTTGTGGTGGAGACTGAGGAGGAAAGAGGTCTCAGCTGAATATAATGCCATAGAGACCATCCTCCAAAGCAGCAGGGGGACAGATCTCCAGGGAGATCTCCAGTTCCCACCAGGAGGCTGACAGCCCCAGGCCTGGAAGCAACCTCTGGGTGACTTGATATCACCTGACCTGCATGACTCAACTAGGCCTGGCTGCTTCCTACTGTTTAACAGCAGCCTCCCTATGAAAGCCAGTGTGGTGTAGCAGTTAGAGCTCAGAGCAGGGTCTGGGAGACCCAGATTTGAATCCCCATCTTGCTGTGGAAGCTCACTGGGTGATTTTGGACCAGTCACATACTTTCAGCCTAACACAGCTCACAGGGTTGTTGTGCAGATAAAAAGGAGGAGAGGAGGATAATGTAAGGTACTTTTGCTCCCCACTGTGGAGAAAGGTAGGGCATAAATGAATAAATAATAAGTATAGCTGAAGATGGGAGTGGGTTGGTGAATGGCTGAGAAGGAGAGAATGAGGAAGGGAAAGGGGATATGGGGTTTCCCACAAGAAGGAAAAGTAGAAATATTACAGGGAAGGGGATACCGGGGAAAGTGAAGTGGGCCAGAGTTTTCCTAGATAGTGGCTGCTGGGGAGGGGGGAGCTTAAGACAGAGGGGCAGATAAAGGTAGGATGACTGTTGGGTGGGAAGGAGAAAAGGAAGCAGGAGAAGAGGAGAAGCTATGCTTTCAGGAAAGGAAAATAGGAAATAGTGGGGAAGGGGGAAATGAGATGCCTCCTGCAAGTCCTTGCAGGTTCCCACTTGTGTATTTCAGATTCTTTAGGCCTAAAAATGTAGCTGGGCCCTTTGAATCCCCAATGGAGAAAAAAACAGGACAGAAATGTCTAATTACTGGATCAAGTTCAAGGTTTTGGTTCTAACTTCTAAATCCCTATGTTGTCTGGGACCAACATACCTTCAGGACCATCTCTCTCGGTATGTCCCTCAAAGAGCGTTACACTCTATGGATCAACATTTACTAGTGGTCCCTGACTCAAAGGAGGTCCACTTAACCTCAACCAGAGCCACAGCCTTTTCAGCTCTGGCACCAGTCTGGTGGAACACTCTCCCAAAAGAGATCCAGGCCCTGCGGAACCTAATGCAGTTTCACAGGGCCTGTAAAACAGAGGTCCCTGCCACACGGCAGAAAAAAACACGGGCAAAGTGCGGCTATTCAGAGCTGCACCAAAAGAAACACATAGCGGCGGGATCACATAGATCCCCTGAGCCGCCGCGCTGTTGCTCCCCGGCACGATCAGATGCCGGGGAGGAAGCCACCGAGCGGAGACCGAGACAGCCGACTGCGCATGTGTGCGCATGCGCAGTTCGGCGAGGAGCCTCGGATGCGCTGGCAGAAGGATGCGCCGGTGATCCCACGGCCGCGCTTGATGCGGCCTTTCTGGTAAGTCCACCTCTGTAGGTGGCTTATTTTAAGTACGGATTTTCGGCCTGAAGGGCCGGATCGGGGACGGGTGTGTAACGCTTCCCAGATGTTGCGGAGGGTTCGCGCCCATTTGCTGCGGTTCCAATCCGTCCCTAAACCTCCCATGTGACCGGGCCAGAGATGGTTTATGGTTGAGGTGGCAGATATCTATTAGTACTGGCCTCCCCCTGCATGGTTCCATCTTGCACGGTTCCGTTTTGTTTGCCCACTTCCCACAGTTACCATCTAATACACATATGTAGAGTTGATTTAGGAGTAGTTGTATTTTATTGGTGCAACTGATTGCTATTAGATGCTATTATTTACTGAGGTTATATTGGATTTTTAATGATTTGCTGACATTGATTATTATATTGTATTATTTTATTTATTGTTGTAACCCGCCCTGAGCCTTGCCGTGTAGAGGAGGGCAGGCTGGAAATCAAATTAAATAAACAAATTAAATTGCATAGACATGAAATAATAGTAGCTGCTGTCTGAATTATTTGGCTCAAAACAGATGGGAAAGGAAGGCAGCTTTTAATGGAAGTCGTAATCTAGGATGTTTGCAGTTCTCTCCAGAATATGTAAGACCAACTGTTCAGATATGGTGTTAACATAGGAGATATCCTCCCTGCAATCTCTGACAGTGAACTCAAGGTCCCACCTGAATTTGACTGGGGTTGCTTGATCAGGGGATGTCCCAGGAGAGGGCTGTTGCACCATTATCTGATTTGGCTCCGATCTTCTCCGCTGGGATCCACCTTCCATTTCTGAGCGGGTTTCCCAGTAGGCTGTGCCTTTGACTTCGACAGAGTTACGGGAACTACAAGGATGCCGGGACATGCCACTGTCCGTCATGCCAGGAGCACTGGTAATGGATACACTCTGAACATCTGGGATATCTGGTTGCTGAGGCAGAGGCTCAGAAGACTCTAAAGGAAAGGAATGTGCTCATTCAGCCGCAGAACCCGTATTTTTTATAAACCCGTATTTTACAGACACCCCTTGTTTCCCAAAACAAAAGGCTAGCAAAACGAGATGTCCGTATTTGTTTATGCAAGTCGCACTTCTTTTCAGAGGACTGTGTTGTCCAAAGCGTTCAAAGTATCACTCAGCTAAGTGGGGAGCCATCCTGCAGTGGACGACTCCTTGACACAGAGGAGGGCTCTGCCCTTAGCTGAACTGAGTGGTTGTTGTACCACCCGGGAAGAATGCCAGCTGCCTCCAGAGAGAGTCCATCCAACGCTATTTACAGGATGGATCGTTATTCAATGATAAAACCCACACTTTGCATGCAGACAGTGTGACCCTTGGCATTTCCAATTTAAGACCCCAGGGAGAAGATGCTGAGAAAAAGCCCCCACCAGAATACTTGATAGAGCTGGCCAGTCAGTGGCTATTAGCCACAAGGTATAGATAGGGGCTCTGGGGCAAGTGATGCTCTGTCTTCTTGGTGCTTGGGGGGGTCAACAGTGGGAGGGCTTCTAATGTCCTGGCCCCACTGGTGGACCTCCTGATGGCACCGGTATTTCTGGCCACTGTGTGATACAGAGTGTTGGGCTGGATGGGCCTTTGGCCTGATCCAACATTGGCGTCTCTTATGTTCTTATGAGACCCCACTGGTCTATTTCCTCCCCAGGACCTCTGCCCCTCCCAAGGCTTCCCACTTCCCTGCTCTCAAAAGTTCCCTCCCAGAACAGCTTCTCTTTAAAAAAACAAACAAACACAAAACTACATCAAGTCTACGCAAGTGCAATATGTGCCCAACATGCAGTAACCCTTTTAATTGCTAAGCACTGCTTACCCACACTGCTCTGCCCTGGTTTTGTCTTCACACCTGCTCTGATAGGTTTTTTGATGGGCAGTGGTGGAGGGATCTCCTCGCTGTTCACTCTGTGTGGACCAGACTGTGAGGGGACAAGGACAGCCTCATAGGTCCTGTTGCTGATGTCCATGCCTGCGGAGCTCCGTCGGTTGTGAGCAAAGAGGGCAGGCTGTCCTGTGGTTGGGGAGGGTGAGGACCCAAAAGACCACTGCAGTGGGCTCACCTAGAAGAGGAGGCAACAAAACTCTTTCCATACCTTCTAGTTACCCACCACAATCCTCCCGTGCTCTCATTCAGCCCATTCCCAAAAGGACCAGGTCTAAGCTATAAGACCATCTCTGTCCTTGGCAGAGTTACCAGCCTCAAGGTGGGGCCTGGAGAGCTCCCCAAAATTACAACTGATCTCCAAACTGCAGAGATCAGTTGCCTGGAGTAACTGGCAGCTTCAAAGAGCAGGCTCTACAACAACACATCCAGGTGGAGCTCCTTCTCCCCTCAAATTCTGTCGTCCCAAGTGCTACCCCCAATTTTCCAGGAATTTTTCAAGTCCAAATTTATTTATTTATTTATTTCATTAGATTTTTACCCCGCCCTCCCAGCAAAGCCGGCTCAGGGCGGCTTACAACAAAATTGGCAGCCCTAGTGCTCGGCACACTGTAAACCACTGTGCCAAATAAAGTCAGGTAAGAGGATGCCCAGCCCCATTCCTTTTGGTAACAGTCAAGTTCAAAACCTTTATTGGCATAGATCCGAATCATACACAATCGCCATTCATTTCATGGATTTAACACACAGCTTCCTCATTATAAGGCAGTTACAGAACTTAGCAACCGCTTCAATAACCGCTATATTTTGTGAAGCCACTAAACGATACAACATTCTGTCATCGGATTGCTTGGCATCAATCTTAAGAATATCTTCTAAATAGGTTGCCCGAATGTCCTCATACAAACTACAATAGAGAAATACATGTTCAATTGTTTCTTTGGTAACAGTCATCTGAGTGACATGTTTTTATGAAGTTACCGGGGAGGGGAGGGCAGAATTGGTTGAGCTTGCAGATTTACTTGTTTCTATTTTATTTAAAACATTTCTGTGTTGCCTTCCACCCAAGGTGGTGATTTAATTAAAAGGCCCCTGATGAGAATCCCCCCATAATTCAAATATTACTACAGACCCCCACGTATCTGTGATAAAGAAGAGGCAACACTCCTAGTAGAAAGCAGGAAGGCCTGTAAATAAAGAAAAGGGCTGAAGAGAAAGAAAGGGCAAAACCAGGAACAGACCATGCTAGGTGAAAGAAGGGGGCAGAATGTGCAACCCTGCTGAAGGCCTCCAAGCAGGGTTTTCCTTGTGCAGCCTCAGGCTCAGCATTCTGGGAGATTGACCCAGGACCTCCTTTGACTAGGGCAGCCAGGAGAAGACAGCAGTAATTCAGGATGGGGAGAGAGAGAAGAGCTTGGGACTGGCATGGTCTGGAGATATAAGATCAACATGCTGAGCTGTCTGGCCCCATCACCTTCTCATCCAGCTCATCTTCACTATCGTAGGAGAACTCCTGAGGGGCTTCCCAGTCATAGTCCACATGTATCTGAGGAGCAAGCTTCCCTTCCTGCGCCTGCACCAACTGCAACAGAAAAAAAGGGGGGAGGGGGATGCTGCAGTCAGTTTGTCACCTGGGGTCCTTGTAGAGATGCTCAAACACCTGCCAGTTCAAGCTCACATCCTGTCTGCTGTTCACAAACAGGGAGCCAATGTTTTGATGAGCAGTATGACTGTGGACCTGTTAGTGACTGTTCAACAGGGCGCTTCCCCGTATTCCTTCCTAATGGGGCAGTACAGCACAACTGGCTTTACCTGCAGTTGTGGTTGTCATTTTCTCTGCTGTGCCACCGAAGGGCTTTTTCAGGAATTGTTTAAACAGTTAGTAATGGCTATTGTGAAAACGCAAAAGTACTACCAGTCCTGCCATGTTCTGAATCCTCAGCTTTCATTAAAAAAACAAAAACCAGTCTGTAGCCCTTTTCCCTTTCAGAGCGAACAACATTTAGAAAAAAATAAGCACTCAGGCAAAAACCTGGTTTAAAAGGAAGGCTTTTTCTGGCTTCAGAGTTTCATGAGACTCTGCACTAGATTAATAATAGAAGTGTCACAATAGAAAAAGTTCCATCTCTCATGGCCAAATAAATGAACTACCTCGGCAAATTTGCATGGGCCAGCATGGTTTGCCATTATCGATGATTTTGTTAAGGCCAAGATACGGATTTTTCAAAATTCATAAGGCAAGAAAATTAGCCCCCGGGGACCCTTTCCTTCTACACAGACAAGACACACCTACCAGATCTTCACACTCTGCATGCTTGTACTTTCTTGCCACATCCAAGGGAGTCTCACCTGCTGCATTCACTAGACAAGGAGAGGGGCATGGAAAATGTGAAGAAAACGTGACAAATATATTTAATATTTCCATAATGGTTTCATTGTTTTTCATTGTTCTAAGTGCCTCATGTAACATTACTTTGCTCCTCCTGACCACAGCCCTGTGATGAAGGCCAGTATCATTACCCCAGATTACAGATGCTGAAGTTAGACTACTGAACTAGAATATTCTTTAATTGTTCTCTTTTCCCCATTATGTTACAACCAACCATGATCAAGGAAATCTCGAAAAAAACCACCTGATTTATTTTACTTCACTTATACGCTTGCCTCTCTCCCCAATGGGGACCCAAAGTGGCTTAAATTGTTCTCCTCACCTCCATTTTATCCTCACAACAACCTTGCAAAGTAGGTTAGGCTGAGTATGTGTGACTGGCCCAAGGTCACACAGTTTCCATGGCAGGGCAGGGGGTTCGAACCTAGGATTCCCAAATCCTAGTCTAAGACTCTAACCACTATACCACACTGGCTTTCAAGGTCATTCCAAATGTTCTGAGAAACACCCTTTGACCAAGACAACATCTAAGAAAATCCCCTGAAACTATCTGGCACAAGGAATAGAGGTCTCTCTGTTCCACCACTAAATAGGAAGCATTTTAGAACAAGGTCTGCATGGAGAACCAGTGCAGCGCAGCAGTTAGGGGAGTGTGTCTACAATCTGGGAAACCTGGTTCAAATCTCCACTGCTCTGACACTTGCTGAGTGACCTTGGGCCTGTCACTCACCTTCAGTCTCCCCTCTTCTTACTGAGTTCTTGGGAGAATGCAAAGGGGAAAGGAAAACCACATATACCACTCAGAGCTGCTTGTAGGAAAGGCAGGATAAAATAGACAGGCTACCTGGGGGGAAAGCACAGATCAGAGTTCCTTTCTGGCTCCCCTATGCAGGTGTCTGGTTGGGGAATGTCCCTCTGAAGGAGGGGAATCAGGCCCTGGCGGCCTCCTCTAAAGGATGAGCAACAGGAAAGCAAGCTAACATAAAATCCCCCGTGGAATCTTGAGCTCTGGCTGGCTGTTCGCCACAAGCTGCATCTGTATATGCTAAATATGTAAGTCATCCAGAAGGTTCAAAGTAGGCACTCCATTAGAGTTTCATGCACAGCAGTTCCTCAGCTTGATCTCTGTGCTTCCTATAGACAGCTATTACTGAGCCCTGCTCACAAAAGCACACTACCTGCATTTATTGAGGCCTTCCCTTTCAGTAGCAGCTTGAGACAGTTGGGCTGATTGTACTGGGCCCCATAATGCAGGGCTGTGTTCCCATCAGGAGTGGGTCCATCCAGATTCCCCCTGTGCACAGAAGACAAAGCAAGCCAAACACCCCCCCCCCCAAATCCAGGTTTAGTTTTAAAAAGAAGACCAAGTTTCCAGTCCTCATGGCCATAAAAGGAGAGCGTTCCTTTCGGCCACCTCCTCCCCCAGCCCTCTCCTTACCAAAGAGCAGGAATAATCTATCTCGTGAAATAATTTGTACAGAATTAACATATGTAAATATGCAGTATTTTCATAAAATAAATGGATTTAGCATTCTGACTTCAAGGGTGCAAAAGCCTGATGTATGTCAGAAAGGGCCCTGGGTTTAGTGGGGGCGGCCCTAGCTCAGCCAGGCCTTGCTGGCAGAAAGTCCCAGGTTCAGTCCCCGGCTGCTCCACTTAAATGGGCAGCTGGCATTAGGAAAGAATGTGGAGTCACTGCCAGTCCGAAGTACACAATACTGGTCTACATGGGTCAGCTCCGTACAAGGTGGATTCATCAGGAGACAAAAGGAAGCATAGCTCCCCTAACTTTCCCAGCTTCACCTTACCCATTCTGAATGATGAAATCCACTAGCGGAAGGGAGGACTTGCTGGTGCAGCGAACAGCTAGATGCAGGGGCAGTTCTCCTTGCTCCTATCACAAGGGAAGAAAGGGAACAGCGTGCAAAACCTTCTGTGCCTCAGTGCCACTAAAATGAGTTCAATCAGTTCAAAGGTGGAAAAAGTCACACACACAAATGATACAATGGGTATACAGTGTACATTGCATAGCTGTGCTTTTGCTAGGGGTCTCCTCTTAGCACAGACTCATCACCATCCAAGAACCAAGAGGATGTCCAGCCAGGACTGCATTCTTGGTAGGCTCACCCTCAGACCCAATCCCCTCCCCTCAAGAAACTGAGGAGAAAAATGGCCTCTATAAGGATGTTCTAGGAATTTCTCCATGTCTCTATGTTCTTTACCATAGGAATTAGGGGAAATTCCTAGAGTGTCACCCAAAAATGATGCCACATCCTCCTCAGGCATTGCCCTCAAAATCTCCCAGTATTTGCCAAGGCAATGCTGGCAACCCTAATTCTTTACATCTTACTAGCTCCAGGGTCTTTTTTTGACCCCCACTTCCCCTGTATCTTTCTTGACATATTCTGCATGGCCCATTTTATTGCCCTCACCTGGCCTTCAGGGCTGGTGAGAGGTTTGGTTAGATCATGACCCTCTGCAAAGGCCTGAAGCAGTGCCAAGAGATCCCCTGAACAGATTGCTTCCTGGAGCCGGTAACAGTCCTCTTTGCCAGCTTTGTGAACGTACTTGCGCTCCATATATTTTGCCATGATGAATTCCTTCCGGGTGCTCCTGGGGGAAGAAAAGAAGGACACTGTACTTGCTTCAGAGTCTTGCAAGTTGGAAGAAGTGGCCCATCCATCCAGAGCACTGTTATCCTGCCCTCGCTCCAAGGACCTCCGGGTGGTGTGCAGGCTTCTCCCTTCCTTCTTTCGTAGGTGAGGCGCAGGAGAGTGACTGGCCCCAGGTCACCCAGCAAGCTTCACAGCAGGGTGAGGACTTGGAAGCCAGCTCTTTCAGATCCTAGTCTGACATGCAAACATTACCTTGGTGCTAGTGGCAATCAAATGCAACATCGTGCTTGTAGCCGAACCCTAGAGTTGGAAGGGGCAACTGGTAAAGCGGCACCTCAGTCCTGAGCCTATTCCACTCTCCTCTTTCATATACCACAGGATGGGGGGGGGGGCTTGTGAAAGAAACCCTAAAACTTACTAAGGCCCAAGAGTGCCCCCTAGAGTGTCTGGGATCTTGGCCCCCTGGAGGTTTCCATTAGAATGACTCATTCATTTCCATTCCAAATACTGGACCATCCTGGCAGACTTAATCCCTATTGGACAAAAGGCAATCCCGTTTGGCTCAGACCACCTATTTGTCATGTTTGATGGAGGTGGGGCTATATTTTATATGGCTCTGATTGGTAACATTAGCCCCTGACATCAGAGATACGGATTTGCCTGGGATTGGAGAAATCAGTTTATCACTCTTAACTTAAGAAAGGAGGCTGGCTTAGGTCCAATTCCATTTACTATAAATATCTGGACATTTGGAATTTTCCCTTGTCTTCATTTTTCAGTGGAAACTGGGTCCACAGGAGGTTGGGCCACTGAGTTAATGATCCCTTCAACCTCTTGTTACTGCAAGAAACTCTGCACATGCTCTGAGGAACCCGCTACAGTTTAGGTAATGTGTGTCTAGCTTAGCTAGTTTAACAGTACCACTTTTCATTTAATTTTCCCTGTGCTGTTGTTGCTGTGTGCCTTTCTATCCTGTCACTTTGTTATAGTACTACACTGGAAAGGTGCTTTCTCAACAGGTCAGTCTAGATGTTCTCAGGAGGTCCTGAGTGGTGGCAGCGGGTGACCAGCGTGTCTGAGAGAGTTCCCCAGCAAAGTAAGTCACAATTTCCCCCTTCATACCAGAACAGGGCTTCTCATCCATCCCAACTAGACCCTTTCCATGCTCTCTTTTTGCACATTCCTCCATTTTTACTCACATATCGCTGCTTGAGGAGGGTTTCAGGCTGCCTTGTTCCAGCAATGTGGCCTCCATGACTTCATTAAATTTGGCATTTCCAATGCTGTTTGCCAGCTATACAAAAAGAAGGTAGGAGCAGTGTGTCACTAGAGGGGAAACCAGCCCCCCATAAAGGGGTCAAGGAAATCCATAGACAGAGGGTTTTTTCCACAGGTACCCACTGGACTAGCTAGCACCACAGTCTAAGGTAAAAGAAAACCGGATGTCATTGCATATGCCTCTGCTAACTAGGTGGCTGGTGACCTCTGCTTTACTGCCATACCACTGATGGGAAAAACCACCATCCCCTTCGACTGGTTTTAGGCCACATCAGTTCCTACAACTGCAATCCAGGAGGCAGTTGGAGTAGGCTTGCCAAGTCCCCCCGGGGGGCGGGGAAACCCCCGCCCCAGAGGCCCGTTCCCCGCCGGTGGCGGATCGGGCCCCGGGGGGAACTCCACCCCTACGTGCACGTCACCCGGAAGTGACGCGGGCACGCTGGGCACGCTGGGGGCGGGGCCATGGTCATCCGAGGGAAAACTCTAAAAAAAACAGTTAGCTATAATCAAGATTATAGGTCCAGAGGATTGAGAGAAATCCCTATGGAATATGACGTGATTAAACATAAACTGAAGGAAGAAATTAAGTCATACGAACAGAGAGATAAGAGGAAGATGGGACAAGCTATTATATGCTGCCAGACAAAATGATTCATACCTCTTTGGGGAGGTTATTTGTGAGGGATATGCAACATCATAAAGGTAAAAAGGTAAAGGTTTCCCTTGCTCGAAAGCTAGTCGAATCTAACTCTGGGGGGCAGTGCTCATGTCCATTTCCAAGCCGAAAAGCCAGCACTGTCTGAAGATGTTTCCATGGTCATGTGGCTGGTATGACTAAATGCTGAGGCACACGGAACACTGTTACCTTCCCACCAAAGCGGTACCTATTTATCTACATGCAATTTCTTGCTTTCAAACTGCTAGGTTGGCAGGAGCTGGGGCCAGAGATGGGAGCTCACTCCATCATGCGGCACTAGGGTCTCAAACTGCTGAACTACAGACCTTCTGGTCCGCAGCTCAACCTCTTAACCTCTGAGCCACCGCGGCCCCAATATGCAACATCTTACTCGTCATCAAATTATCATATTACAGCCCTAGAGTGGGAATAACACTTTGCGGCTTTAGTTTCAACTGCTACACAAGAAGTTATATCCTCTACAACTGCAGTACGGTTACCAGAGTGGCCTCCCATCTCAACATCCAATATAGAGAAATTAATGACTAAGCTAAAAAATTAACAAAGCTCCAGGAGGTTATTATATGCCTGCTGAGCTGTTAATTGTTTTCCCGAGTACTGTTCCTTGCAGCCTTGAGTTGCTCTATTGGGACGGATAGTATTTTATCTCAATTCCTACTCCAAGTGGACATAGGTATCTGAAATTAACAACTGAAACAAAGCAGGAGCTATTGACAACTTGAAAAGGGAAAACTGAAATTTAATGACAGATTGATAAATAATAGTAAATAGGTTTGGAAGCCCCAGCTCCAATCACAAGATGAAGGAGGAGGTACATCACAGATTATCCAACAGGTTTCTAAAGAATTTGACTTGAAGAAAATCAAAACATTCTATATGACCAGTATACCACACTGGAGCAGCAGATCTAATGACCAAATGTACAATTGCTCTATAAAGCGTCATAAGTGCCAGAATAAATTGCCCTCTTCTACAATAAAATAAATTTTTAAAGAAAATAAAGGAGGAGTTTAACTTTTGCATTAACATATGGATATGCAAATCCCCAGAGAGATTTTGTGTAAACATAACCCCAAGGTACTTGAAATTCCTTACTATCTTGATTGAGTTTCCATGCAAGGATAAAGAATGCATCCTTTTTAGTTTGGATTTAGAGATAAGTACCTTCGTTTAATCAAAGTTTATTTCTAGATATTATTTGATGCAGAAATCATAAAACTCGTTTAATATTTTCACTAAACCTGAGAAATTATGGGCTAATAAAACTAGATCATCTGCATATGCTAAATAAGGTACAGGCTGACCACTTAGCTGAGGACAACAGGATCTACAGTCCTTGCTAGGATGAAAATCATTTATATATATATACAAGGGGGGACCCGCGATACTCGCGGGGGGTGGTGGTGGTGGTGGAGGGAGGCAGAGGAGGAAGCAGCAGGAGGAGGTAAGTACCCCCCCATCCTGCTGGTTCCCCCCTGTCCTCCACCCCCCCTCCCTCTCCCCCCATTGCCTCTCCCCCCCAGCTCCTCTTCCCCCCCCAACCCGGCACTGAAGCCAGGGGCCCCCTCGCTGTTTCCCTCCCCCCTCCCAACCCAGCACTGAAGCTGGGGGCGGGCGGCTCCCTGCTCCCCCCTCCCTGCTTCCCTC
>NW_015165274.1:324475-324886 GCF_001447785.1 Gekko japonicus | reverse complement strand
CACACGTGGGGACTGGCCCACGTGTGCACAAACCTCTCCCTCCCCCCCAGGTGCCCCCGAAGTGCAGATTTAGATATCCGCACTCCGGGGGCAACTTCAGCATTAGTATAAGGATATATAAATTAAATAAATGCGGGACCAAGATGCAGCCCTGCCTAACACCTTTTCTTACCCTGATTGGGTTCAAGAGGGTGGACCTACCTGGTATAGCAATCTGGAGAATATTTTCAGAGTATAGATTCCTAATAAGCACCAGCAATCTACCAGGCATACCCATGTTAAAAAAAGCTTTTTTCCAAAGTCAAACAAGAGATATAGAATCAAATGGACTACAGAGATCAATAAATGAAGAGTAAAGTATCCTGCCTGCACCTTTTGTATATTTGCTAGAGAAGATAACGTGAAGCAATA
>NW_015165274.1:318432-323798 GCF_001447785.1 Gekko japonicus | reverse complement strand
GGCGATCGAGGGGGGGGAGGAGACAGAGGAACCGGCAGGATGGGGGGGAAAGCTTACCTGCTCCTGCTGGTTCCTCCTCCTCCGCCTGCTGAGTTTTGAGCTCCCCTGCCCCCCCGCCGCAAGTTTCGCGGGTCTTCTTTCTTGTAATTGCTAATTTCCAACTATCAGGTATTTGTCCGGTTTGATTTACCTCAGTAAATAATGGTGTCAGGAAGGAAGCCCACCAATCTGACTCAAGTTTAAATAATTCAGGTGGAATATATATATTTGCATACATGTTTGGCAGTGAGTCTATTTTTATCTTTTTTCAGCCCACAATAGTCTTAATTAGCTAGCTTGCTCAGCTCTTGTGAGGCTAATTTGAAGGGTCTTCTGTGAAATGAGTAGTTGCGTTGGGGGGAGGGGATAGTTCAGCATATAATCTTTATATCACTTTTTATATTTAGTTGTTGTTGTTTTAATGGGTCACAAATGCCCTATTAATTGATTCCACTCCTGAGGTCTCCCTTCCTAAGCAGCGGAAAATTGATGATTTATTGAATGTTCCAACTAGTAATAAATATATTGTTCTAGCCCCTGATGCTCCAGCTCCATCTAAACTCAACGGCGGTGAAGGAAAAGCCAACTATTTTGAAGACAGTCTCAGAGATAAAAATAGTCTTGATTCATTTATAAACTGTGCACTGGATAACATGGTGGACTCAGCTAGCACTACTCTAGCACCAAGATCAATGGGAGTCCAGGCAGAAAATAACAGGATGATTTGCTCAAAGTTCTCAAAGCTCTCAAACTAATTTACAGCCAGATGCTTTTGTGACTAATAGTAGTCCAGATTATAATTTATTAACAACAGAAACATTATTAATTTCTGAAACTATCCAAAAAAACTGTTGAGGTCTTGATGTCTATGGCTAATAGTATCGATAAACTACACTCAGTCTTTACAAGGGAAGTTGTACACCAAAGTGCCTCTCTGAATTTAAAAACAGAAAACAAATTATGGAATACTGACAATCAAAACGTAGACATGGAATTATCTTTACGTGACAATAAAGTGTCAATACATGCTTTTCCCTTACATGGGAACTGTCCCTCTTGGAAGACCATCTGGAGTGTGAAAAACCACTTAAGTTTTTTTATTACAGATTTGACTTCTATTGGCTCTCTCCCCTGCTCCTTTTTTCAACAAAGGGTAGTGTTAATTTTTTAAACTTTCAGTTTTAAAAAAATTTCTAGGACGATTTTTTTAAAAACATAAATGCTACTAAAATATAGAATAATAATCGAGTCTTTAAAAATAGTCCATTCTCTTGGTGTAGTTGATTCACCTGCTGGGGAGAATCAGGTTTCTATCAACAAGAAACCAGAAGAAACATGCGTCCAGCCGAACATAAACCTAACTGATATATTTTATTTGTTTATTTATTTATTATATTTATATTTCGC
The DNA here is from genome assembly GCF_001447785.1 of Gekko japonicus. Taxonomy (NCBI): domain Eukaryota; kingdom Metazoa; phylum Chordata; class Lepidosauria; order Squamata; family Gekkonidae; genus Gekko; species Gekko japonicus. The sequence goes on along the minus strand of NW_015165274.1, from coordinate 322,352 downwards.
CCTCCCAGCCATGGCCGGCTCAGGGAGGCTTACAACACGGTAAAACAACAATGATAACAATAAATAGTAAAAGTCATAAAACCATATAACAATTACGACATTAAAAGGTGCTAACATCCAAATAAGACCATTATGCAGATACTGGTTTAAAATTCCATTAGGGATGGCGCTCAACTTCCATGCCATCCTGGTGGATGGTCCCGATCTAATATTGTGCAGGTGGCTCAGGCTGCCTCAAGATTTCAAGGGGGCAGGGCATTGTCTCCAGGGCAGCTCCTAACTGAATGCGTGGCGGAACAGCTCCGTCTTGCTGCAGGCCCTGTGGAACTGCATAAGGTCCTGCAGGGCACTGATCTCCTCTGGGAGCTCGTTCCACCAGAGAGGAGCCACCACCGAAAATGCCCTAACCCTGGTTGAAGCTAGCCTGGCATCCTTAGGTCCGGGGAGGGTGAGTCGGTGTTGAGACCCTGATCGTAGTGCTCTCTGGGGGACATGTGGGGAAAGGCGGTCCCTCAGGTATGTAGGTCCCTGGCCATAAAGGGCTTTAAAGGTTCTTACCAGCACCTTAAAGCGAATTCGGTATGCTATCGGTAGCCAGTGTGATGCCTTCAGCACAGGCTGAATGTGCTCCCATATTGGGAGGCCCATCAGCATTTTGCACCAGCTGTAGCTTCCGAATCTGCAATAAGGGCAGCCCCATGTAGAGAGCATTACAGTAGTCCACCCTCGAGGTGACCATCGCATGGATCACCGTTGCCAAGTCGTTGCGTTCAAGGAAGGGAACCAACTGCTTAATCAGCCGAAGATGGTAAAAGGCCAACTTGGCAGTGGCTGCTACCTGGGCCTCCATTGTTAAGGAGGGATCCAGGAGCACTCCCAGACTCCTAACCTCCGGTGCTGGCACTAGTGGCGCCCCATCGAAGGTCGGGAGTGAAATCCCTATCCTTGATCCGCCCCGACTCAGGCACAGGACCTCCGTCTTTGACAGATTCAATTTCAGTCGGCTCAGCCTGAGCCAACCAGCCTTGCAACGCCCGGTCAAGATCTTCTGGTTTGGAGTTGGGCCGCCCGCTCAACAGCAGATAGAGCTGGGTGTCATCAGCGTACTGGTGACATCCCAGCCCATGTCTCCGTGCAATCTAGGCAAGGGGGCACATATAGATGTTAAATGACATTGGGGACAGCACAGCCCCCTGAGGCACTCCACAATCAAGTGGGTGCCTTCGGGAAAGCTGTTCCCCCAGCGCCACCCTTTGTACCCGGCCCTGGAGAAAGGAGACGAGCCATTGCAAGGCAAGCCCCTGAATTCCAAAAAAACTAATTTTTCTGATCCCCTAATTGAGACTTTAACAAATGAACAACACATTCTGCCTGAAGGACTTGACAATTTAAAAGACAAATGACTTTTTGCTACCAGAGCAGGGAAAAAGTTAAAGGAAGTAATACCGACCAACTCTAACTCACTTCAAACAGCATCAAGAAAAGGACGAGCTGTCGATGAAAGCACTAGGGGTTAATTGTTTTTAAAGATAGATGGATTTCCTTGCTTGCCCATTTATTCACCTTGACAAATTCTTCAGGAATAATGCCTGTACCTTGGAGAGCTGGCCTTGGCTGGGAGGGCAGGGTATAAATTTGATAAATAGATAAATAAATTAAATACATATCATCATTACCATCTACCAAAGAGGTCCCAAGGATAATCACAGTAATTATATAGACCCATAAGTCTGTTGTCAGTTATAGGGAAGTTTTATGCCTTTGTTATGCCATCTTGGAGTTCTGCTAGTTCCTGACCTCTGTTTCTTTGGAGAATTGCCGTCAGGCCATTCCCAAGAGAATGTTTTTGTTCACACTCTCCCAAGTTCTCATGTAGAAAACTGACTTGTTTTCCTCTGCCACTGAGAACCAGTTGCAAGATCTTTCAGTGTCTAGGATGTAGCTTTGATTATGCTATTCTTGACTCGTAGCCAGCAATTAGGGTATAAGGAGTTTTGTTTTAGCTATGTATCTCGTCTCAAATTCTGGCTGACTTTGCTCTGTATCCTCGAGGTCCAGTGAATTGAAGCCTGCTATTTCTGTAAGTTTAATGCTTTATTAAAATCTCATTTGCAAGCAAACCTGAATCTTACATATTGTTTTTTTCCCCTGGAATTTCTGCAAACCTCGGAGCTTTTGGCTCCAAACAGTATCTATTCTGGCGTCTATCACGTTTAAGAGTTAATGAACCACAGGGGATAGTTCCCCCCACCCAGCTCACAGAGAAAATACTCACCAGTAATTCCGAAGTGGTGAGGACATCTAAGGTCAGGGACTGGATACGAGAGTAGTGGACCCCCAACTCACGATGGATTCCTGAGCACTCTATACACGTCAGGATGCCAAGGTTGGTAGAAAGCCATGTGGGATCTGCAAGAAAGCAGCTGCACTCAGTGGTGTTGTGTAAGTGACATTTCCTTCTCTTTTCAACTCACTCCCCATGGGGCGAATGCCCCCCCCCCAAAAAAAAAGTAGATGGGACACTGCTTTACAGCCTTGAGGAGTCAAAGAGATTTGTACAAGGAGTGAGGGCTGATTCGCACACTACAAAGTCCACAAAGACTTTTGATTAAGGGAATTAAGGCTGTAGTATAATGAAAGAGAGAAGGGTGCTTTTATGGAGTGACCAGGAGTGTAATCTCTTTCACTGTTTATTTATTTATTACCTTGCTCGTACTGCATTACTTTCTACTTTTGTAATTCCACTCTTTTTGCATTGTTTATGAAAGATCATGTCTGATGCTTTTTTTGCACCATTTCTCATTTTTGTGATCCTAATCCTATTGCATTGTTTGTTGGATGTCTCATGCCATTTGATTGCATAGTCTTAGCCTTACACTATGTAACCCAACCTGAGTCTCCAAGAGAAAGGCAGGCTATAGACTCAATTCTTCTTAGACCCGGTCCTGAGCCCACTGGGGAAACTTACATATTTATTCATTTATTTATTATTGCATTTCTATCCCGCCCTCCCCACAAACGGGCTCAGGGTGGCTTACAAACAAGGGCAACCATGTGAAGGCTCAGAAGTTCCAAGCAGGAGCTCCCAACCATATGTCTGATCAACAGTTCTCAAAGACTTTCTAATGTGTGAATTGCCCTTGAGATATGATCCTGCTGGACAGCATGCCAAACCTTATCAGAAAAGAAAGGATGTATCCTGGTATAGTATTTCCCCCTTCATGGTGGTTTGAGATGGGGGCAGGCTTGCCACTTCGCTCTCTGTGATGGCAAACAACCATACTTGGGCCCATCCTCCCACTATCAATGATGTGAAGAGCAGGAGAAAAAATGGAAATGGGGGGTAGTCCATGGAGAAATTCCTACAGCATCACCATTCTCTATGGTAAAGACCACAAAGATTGCAGGGATTCCTAGAAGTGACATTGCCTGGAAGTGACATTGCTTCTGCATAGAGGGCTGGAGAATGTGAGGTCACTTTCAGATGATGCTCTACAAATCCCTGCATCTCTATGGTCACTACCATAGAGTTTGGGGGAATTCCTAGAGCATTACAGAGGATTAGACATCACATCCTTTGAAACGCCATCCTTCCCAAGCACCTCCCGCCATGTCTCAATATTTGCCTGTGCAGGGCTGTTAACCCTACATGGGGGTGGGGGAGAGAAAGCACACCAATGGTCAGTGCTGAATAGTGCTTGACACAGTGTCCCACTAGCTGAGTGAACATAGACTGCAAATGCAGAACCTGACAAAATGCCATGACTTCCTGCAAGCAATTTAGGAGCTGTATCAACCAGTTCCTACGACAGTCAAGAGCAGTCAGCATTTCCGAACCTACCTGGGGCTCCGCAGTCACAACATTGCCTGTTTCCCGGCATATTCTTCACCTCAATGATAACAAACTCGGTGAGTTCCTG
>NW_015165274.1:315754-318377 GCF_001447785.1 Gekko japonicus | reverse complement strand
TTGAAAGCATTGCTGAGAGCTTCATCCTTGCTATTTTGGAGCACAGAAACCCATCTGGAAAAGACAAGAGAATCCCAATCAGCAATCCAAGAAGCAAGCATGGGCAGGAAGAGATCGTACTACAAGGAAGGGAAACGTAGATTTCACAGTGACATAATTGGGCAGTCTGCACTAACACCTATTATGACTTCAGTCTTAGAAAACCATCACTAATGACCATTCACATGATGGGTTCAGCCTTGGAGATTTCCATTAGAAGCTTTCTTTAAAGGCTGAAAAAAGCAAGTGAAGTGTGGTGGTTAAACTAGACTCTGGGAGACTCTGCGTACCAGTCCCCATTCTGCCACACAGATTACTGGGTGACCTTGGGCCAGTAACACTTTCTTGTATTACCTTGGATAAAATGGAGACAAAACAACTGTAGATGCCACCCCGAGCATCCTTGGAGAGAGAATGGGGCAAAAATGCACCAGAGACATATATAACTATTATAACAACAACAACAACAACAGTTTTAAATAATGAATAAATAAATAAATACATGAGGCACTCCTGCTCATCCTCAGCTTGGAAGTGATAAGTCCGGTTATCTACAAGAAGAGAAAGAGATGGATCACCTACAATACCCTCAAAAATGACAGCTCTACATATACTTCATGAAGCAGCAGGTATCTATAATTCTGACCAGGCCTTAAATCAATCACTTCTTCTCTGCTCTTAAACTCCTTGTCCAAAGTTCCAAAGCCCTCTATGATCCTCTTACCCCATTCTCTCTCCTGTCACATCCTAACATACTCCTGCCCATGACCTGCTGTCCTCAGCAAGCCAAAAGGTCCCTTGCTCCTTCAAATAACTTCACCCTTTCTCCATTGTGCCTGCAAGTGTCCACCCCCAGAACACAGGCACAATGTCACCTTGAAATCTTTCTTCAAAACTCACCTATACTGCAAGGCCCGAGACAATCTCTTAGTCCTCCTTCCCTATTAAATGTAAGCATGTGTACCTGGAATGAATGTACATTCCTCCTTACAGTTACCCATCTATAAAATGGAGGCTGGAAAAGGAGCAGTTTAGCTGGTGCCGGTTCAAGTTTACTTTGGGGATGTGCAGGATAGGGAGAGGTTTAACCCTTTAACCCTTGATCATCCTCATCAGCTACTTTATTTCAGGCTTTTTGCTTAGAGAATGAAACACTGGACTTACATTGGAAACCTGTGAAGATTTCTTCTCTTCAGTGCGGGCGAAGTCATCCTCCTCTGGGCTACGCCTCCTACTCGCTCCAAGGTAGGGTTTATACACATTAAGCTGATCCCTAAGAGGACCAGTAGGAGGCAGACCTTCTCCAGTCCTGCCAAAGCTGAGCTCCAGATGGAAAACTATAAAACTCATTAGGTTAAACTTCCTGCTGTGAAAACGAATGGGAAGACTTCATCCAATATTGCAGGGCTATTTTGGGGCAGGAACGCACGGGAACGGAGTTCCGGCTGGCTCCCGAGTTGGCCACCCTCAGCAGGCACTCATTAGCATAATAGGCCACACCCAACAGCAGAAACTCATTAGGATTGGCTACATTAGGGGTGTGTGGCCTAACATGCAAAGGAGTTCCTGCTATAAAAAAAGCCCTGGGTTTTGACAACGAACAAGGTAAACAGAATCAGAAGCAAAAGGTGGGTGTGGCTGGATGACCACACTTCTGGTAACATGGGGGTGTGGCCTAATGCGCGAATGAGCTGTGCTGTCAGGGGTGTGGCCTAATATGCTAATGAGTTTCTGCTGCTGGGTGTGGCCTATTATGCTAATGAGTTCCTGCTGGGCTTTTTCTACAAAAAGAGCCCTGCCAATATGTATGAACGATATACAACCGTGGTCTGAAGAAAAAGGGATCCTGAGCAGCTCCAGTACCAGGTGGAACAAGGATGACTTCACCCCCATTGAAGAGAAGAAATCTCCACAGTAAGTCCAACATTTCATTCTCCTTCAGTGGGGGGAGATCCTCCTCCTCTGGGATATACCAGAGCTAAGTCATGTTGGGAGGGAAGGAGCTCAGAATCAGTGACGTAGCACTCTACACTCAAAGGCAGACTCTGCTGAGGCCATTTTATCAACTTTATAATGCTTAAGAAAAGTTGAAACAGATGACCAGGAGGCTACCCTGCAGATTTCATCAATGGGGACGTTAGACAAAAATGCCGCCGTTGTTGCTGCTGCTCTGGCAGGTACAATGCAATGCTTCGTATGCTTTGAATATACACTGTCAAATCCAGGAAGCAACAGTAGGCTCTTTGGGCACTGTGAGAAACAAACAAGACATCTGCACAGCTAAGAGAAGCTGACCATTTGATATAACAACACAAGAGTCCTGCAAACATCTAGCTTGTCCCTTTTGCTTTTTCATGCACCAGGTTTGGACAACAAGAGGTGGAGAATCTCTGCCGCATCTTGTTTAAATTCCAGGTGAGAAACCTGTGGGGAGATAACTAAGGGAAACAGGGAGAGATAACTTGAGCTGCTGCCTGCAAAAAACTTGTGATGGGAGAGAGGATTTTGTTGTTATTCAGCTTGAGAACAGACGACAATGCTGACAACTGCCTCCTTATAGTGTTTGGATGGAGGCCCAGATGCA
>NW_015165274.1:306801-315718 GCF_001447785.1 Gekko japonicus | reverse complement strand
AGGTGTTTTCTCCTATACCACCTGTGGAACATTCTCCAGATGAGTTCATAAATATGGATTGTAGATAGTTCGCTGGAAGCGAGCAAGACCTCAACCACTCCCTGTGAAAAACCTCCAGTCTCCAAGGCTCTCCTTTCAATTGGCACATGGCTAGTTGTAGCCATTCTGACTCCAGGTAAGAGAGACAGCCTTGTTGTTATAGCAGGTCTGACAATGGCAGGATGGTCCAAGGTTGAGCTACCCTCATGTTGATGAGATCTGAAAACCATGGCCTTCTAGGCCAGAAGGAGGCAGTCAATATCACTTGGGCCCCCTCCCTCCAACCTCCCTTTTTAAAATCAAGATAGGAACCTGGGGCCTTTGCAATTGTCTGGAGTTGAGAAGAGATCTATGCAAGGAGCTAAGAAGAGATCTATGCAAGGATTCCCAAAATGATGCATGACAGCTCTGAAGACCTTTGGATTTGGTGACCATTCCCCTGGGTCTATAATCTGCTCGACTAGTTGCAAGGTATTTTTCGGCCCAAATCAAAAGCAGAGCTGCCTTCTTCTGTAGGATGTGAGATTGTGTTCCGCTTTAATGATCGATACATACTTTTGCTGTGACATTGTCAATCTTGTCTAGGATGTGCCTTCTGGCTACCAGATGCTTGAAGCCTAGCAGTGCCAACCTGATTGCATGCAACTGATACTGGCCCCTTTCACGTTACTGTTCTAAATGGTATCTGCTATCCGTTGTTGGCCCTGTTCCGAGTAAAGTGATACAGGGACTGGGGTTTCATACAGCACACTTCATCCCATGAATGAGCTGTCTTTGAAGCGCTATGGCCATTTCAAACTGCACCTCCCTTTCCCCCCATCCTTTTTCACTGTGTGATCTACATCACCCTCCCCCCCCACACACAAACATTCTAAGTTGACCACTGTAGCACTAAAACAAAATATTCTCTCAACAGAGTGAAGGCATCTCAATGGTGCCGCTGTAACCCTGAAGTGCTATATTGGTTTAGCGCTATAGTGCTCAACTTAGAATGTTAACAAAAGGGCCAGGAAGATCGCCGGGGGGGGGGGAGAAAAAGAGATTGGATTTATAGCCCACCCTTCACTTGGAGTCTCAGAGAGGCTTAAAAACTTTCCCTTCCCCTCCCCACAACAGACACACTGTGAGGTAAGTGGGGCTGAGAGAGCTCTTTCCGGAACTGTCCTTGAGAGAACAACTCTGACAGACCTATGGCTTGCCCAAGGTCATCCAACAGCTGCAAGTGGAGGAGTAGGGAATCAAACCTGGTTCTCCCAGATTAGAGTCCATGCACTTAACCACTACACCGAACTGGAGAAGCATTGTAGGAAGTGCTACAGACATTTTAAACAGCACACCACAACAATTCAGAAGTGCAACAAAGAGGTGAAAACGGAAGAAAGCAGTTCCCCTCAAAAACGGCTCGGACTCGCCTTGCCAATGGGGCGCAAGCAGCTTTGTATGAACAGGTAAATAAAATCCATTAGCAGCCTGCTAACAAAATGGATTACAAAGGCTCCTCTCAAAGGGGCCACTCTGTGTCTGTTTCATCATGCACTTCCCCGGGTCAGCTAACTCAGGTAATGGGCTCCCCATCCCAGAAGACTAGCATTGGTCATCAGAACCAAGGGATCTGAACAAAAGAAGATACTCCTTTGTTCAGATTGTTCTGATTGCACCACCAAACTAGGATCTGGGTACAGCTGGTGAGACTCCTGTGGTGATGGCTTAGAACGTCCTATTGGAATGTTAAAGAACACATAAGAGGGCACAAGAGTGAAAACAAGCCCCTGAACTATGTCCACGGCTGAAATCATGAGATGCAGAAGTTTGTCTAGGACCACAACATCTTCTGGCCTCTTGGTTGTGAGGCTCTGAGCAGCTTTTATTAGATTTCCCAGCTTCTCCTCTGTAAGAAAGACCTTTCCATGAGAGGTGACAATCCTTGCTCCCAGGTGGATGATGTCCTGTGTCAGGATCGGGTGACTCTTGGAAGCATTCACTAAAGAACAATGAAGGAACTGGCTATGCAAGTCTTGCCTGGAGCAGCAGGGCTTTCTGACTGGGGAAGGTCTGCCTCCTACTGGTCCTCGTAGAGATCAGTTTAATTTGCATAAACCCTGCCTTGGAGCAAGTAGGAGGTGTAACCCAGAGGATGACTCCCCCCCCCTACTGAAGGAGAAAGGAACCCCATTCTTGAACTTTGTAATCCTACAGAGAGCTGAGATGAATAATTTCTTTTTTAAACAATTTTCACCAGTCCCATGAAACGACTATGAAATTATTTAAAGCAAGGGATGCTCTACAGTTAAAAGAAGTTTCCACCCATGCCCAACAGCTCCTATTTTGAAAGGTTTTTTTAGCTATCAAGCTGCAGCTGACTTATGGCGATCCCAAAGAGGTTTTCAAGGCAAGAGACATTCAGAGGTGGTTTTGCCATTGCCTGCCTCTGTGTCACAACTCTGGTATTCCTTGGCTAGCCTGGGCTATCCAGGTTAGGGCACTTCAAAAGTAAGGCTATGTTTTAAAAAAATTAAGAGCAATATTGTACAAGCCCCCTGGTGGTATTGGGACAACAATATCAAGTCCTTTACGTACGTGTCACAAGGTCAAAGGATTTTCTATCTTCTGGAAGTGGCCTCACTTGGCAAGTCAATAGGTTTAGCTTGACAGGAGGCCGATTTATCTGTAAAGGCAACAAAAAGGGGGGAGATAATTCTATATCAGTTACACATCAGCTAGAGATTAGCTTCAAGGTAAAGAGATACATGCCTTTGGGTGGGAAACAAGGAGCGGGGATTAATTTTAAAAGGTGCTTTAATTTAGACATTCCATTTCATCACGCTACCTGGTCTTTCCCTGTCAGGGAAAAATTTCCATCGATCTATAAAATGGAAATGCAAAAGCAGCAGTACAGCTGGTGCAGCCTTAGCTTGCCTTGGAGCTGTGCAGGAAAAGGAGAAGTTTAACCCTTCAACTTTTGCTCGGCTTTGCTAAACAAAACCTTGTTCTCCCCACTTTGCTGTTAGTATTTAAGAGAAAAAAGTTTGCATTTTTAAGGAAACATCCTTTCTCTTAGGAGTCCATAGGGTTTTTGACCATAAAGGTAAAGGTTCCCTTGCTCGAAAGCCTGTTGAATCTGACTCTAGGGTTGCGGTGCTCATCTCCGTTTCAAAGCCGAAGAGCCAGCGCTGTCCAAAGACGTTTCCGTGGTCATGTGGCCGGCATGACTAAACACCGAGGCTCACGGAACGCTGTTACCTTCCCACCAAAGTGGTACCTATTTATCTACTTGCAATTTCTTGCTTTCGAACTGCTAGGTTGGCAGGAGCTGGAACTAGAGACGGGAGCTCACTCCGTCATGCGGCACCCGGGTCTCGAACTGCTGAACTACTGACCTTCCACAGCCTGCATTTCAGCATCTTAACCACTTGAGCCACCGCAGCTCCTTTTGATCCACAGAGGGGGACTATTACATTGCACAAGAGCCACTGTTGCGAGTGATCTGGAGTGGGCAGGTGATGGTCTGATCTACCTTCCAGATGGCACCATCAGCCTTTAGCCCCTAATACAAATGAGGCTGCTTGGAATTCTGCATTTCATAGACCAACAGAGGTGCATGATCTTTCAGCTGCACGCCACTCTGCAGGAGAGGGAAGGAGGGATAGGTAGGCCCTTTCCTTCAGCCTGCTTTTAGCAATTTGTGTTTCTCAGCTATATTGTGGCCTTCTTTTAAAAAAGAAAAAGGACATCAATAAAACATTTTTTTAAATTATTTAGGCTACCAGAAGGTAATCACTGATTGGCACCTTTACACATAGTTTCCACACTTTTCTCTTCCCTCAGCCCTTTTTAAAGATAGGAACTGGAAAGGCCTTACTTCGAATGAAGTAAGAGAACTGCTGGTTTGACCATCTGCTGAGCTGCCAAGTCCAATCTGGGATCCTGAGCTCATTCCTGCCCTTTGCCTGGTTGGGAGTCTGCTGAGCATAACTGAGCAAGGGATCATTCTCACAGCATCCATGAGAGAACAGATGAACTGGCTAGCTCATATCCAGATGCTGGGAATTCAAACAAACAGAGGAGAGGGGACCCATCCAAGCTTCCTGCCAAGAATAGGCCCAGTCAGGAGACTTTAGTAAGATGACAGGTTAGAGGAGAAAGTGGAGAAACAGAAAATGGAATCATCATCTTGTGGGGTAATCCATGATTGAAACTGGTAGCTTGTTTGCAGGGCCGGATTTAGACTTGCTGAGGCCCTAAGCTATACAAAACCCAGAGCCCCCCTACTGTTTTAAATCACATCAGCTGGTCTCAGAAAAATTTAAAATATATACGCCTATTTAATATTTGAAATCATTTTTTATATTGTGTTTTTATTCGAGGCCCCAGCAGATTGCAAGGCCCTAAGCTGTAGCTTATTTAGCTTATGCGTAAATCCGGCACTGCTTGTTCGGAAGCCCTCCTCAAACCTCATGGCCATATGTCAGGACCCCGACAACCATGCACAGATCCTCCCAATGTGTGTATTTTAAGGTAAAGGTTCCCTTGCTCAAAAGCCAGTCGAGTCCGACTCTAGGGTTGCAGTGCTCATCTCTGTTTCCAAGCCGAAGAGCCAGCACTGTCCGAAGACGTTTCCGTGGTCATGCGGCCGGCATGACTAAACGCCAAGGCGCACGGAATGCTGTTACCTTCCCGCCGAAGCGGCACCTATTTATCTACTTGCAATTTCTTGCTTTTGAACTGCTAGGTTGGCAGGAGCTGGAACCAGAGACGGGAGCTCACTCCATCATGTGGCACACTCGGGTCTCAAACTGCTGAACTACCGACCTTCCAGCCTGCAGTTCAGCATCTTAACCACTTGCACATTATTAGGTACACCTTCAGTATATGCACAAATCAACAACAGGACTTTCTAGGGCTGCCAGCCCCCAAGTAGCACCTGCAGTTCTCCTGGAATTACGACTGGTCTCCAGACTACAGGAATCAGCTCCCCTGAAGCTGGAGAGTGGCCTCTATGGCATCACTTCCCCACTGAGCTCCTTCCTCTCCCCAAACTCCACCAACTCCAGGCACCACCCCCAAGTATCCAGGAATTTCTCAAGCTGGAGTTGGTAACCTTAGGGGACCGGTAATGACAAAAGGCCATATGTCTTCACAAAATGCATACCTAACTTGTGGAACTCCCTGCCACAGGATATAGTAATGGGTGCCAACCAATGTTCCCTCTAAGCTGTGGAGTCCTGTGAGCAAAAATCCTACTTTGTGAGTTCCTGGCATTAAAGTTGTGAGTGAGCGATTTGGCTACTGCATAAATTAGTTTGCTCTGGAGCCATCTTTCCTGAGCTAAGGCAAAAATCTGTGAGCTGGAGGCTAAAAAACTGTGAGCTGGCTCACACTAACTCAGCTTAGAGGGAACACTGGTGCCAACTTATATCCATATAGCAGGGATATATCCCTGCCACAGGATATAGGAATGGGTGCCAAGGGATCTAAATAAACTCATGGAAGACTGGCGCCTCAATGGTTATTAGCCAAAAATCTAATCAGAGTCTCTGTGTTTCGAGCCAGTCTAGCCCTGAACACTGGGGGGGAACAACAAGGGGAGGAGTCAGCCTCTATGCCACTGTACATGGGCATTCCAAAGTCTTCTTCTGACCAGTGTGGGAAAACAGGGTACTGGACCACCATTGGTCTGAGCAGGGTTCTTCTTATGTCCTGAAGAATTTCCAAGTCAGCTATGGAAATCTGGTGAGTTTCTGGGATCTCCTCCTCCCACCCACTCGCCAACCCTGCTTACCGTGCTGTGCGAGATGGTGAGATAGCCATACTTCACGCCACATTTTCTCTTCTGCCACACTTTTCGAATCCTAGGACAGCAAAAAGAAAGGTTGCCCTTCGCACCATGGATTACCTGCCCACCAGAGGCCACAGATTGCAACAGCTGTTTCTCTCCTGCTAAAGTACCTGGTCTTATTATCCATGGATGGAACACTACAAGTTATCCTTAACCAAATCCTGGCGGAACATCTCTGCCTTGCATGCCCTGCAGAGCTGCATAAGGTCCCGCAGGGCGTGGATGTTATTTGGCAGAGAGTTCCACCAGGTGGGAGGACAGCCGGACGTCTTTGGGGCTAGGGATCACAAGCAGGTTATTCTCAGCAGAGCATAAAGCTCTACAGGGGACATACCAGAAAAGGCAGTCCTGCAGATACCTAGGTCCCAGACCACACATGGCCTTAAAGGTCAGTACCAAAACCTTGAACCTGACCCAGTACTCCACTGGGAGCCAGTGATCCATGTGTGCATGCTACACTGAATTCAGAACAGATCCACGTTTACGGGGGGGGGGGTCCTGTTTCCTTCTCACAGCAACCCTCCCCCTGCCTTGCCCCGGAGGAGCAGCATGGGGTGGCATTTGTCCTGCAGCAGACAGTGGGAGAAGTGAGAAAGTTGTGCTTCACATGTGAAAATCCTCCTGCTCATGGGAAACTTCAACACGATTGAAGCCACAGATTAGAGAAGAAACCAAGCTTACAAGAGAAAACAGACCCGAAACACTGGGATGTAGAAAGATATACCGCTCTTTCTAGACTCTGTAACTTCAAAGATACAAGTAAATAACATTGTTTATGTATTGCTACAGTAGTTTAAAACTGTAAGTCCCCCTGGAGCATATGTAGCATAAAGACAGCAAGCCGATAAAGGCGTTCCTCCCAGCTCCCCCCCCCAGCAGCAGTAAATAGAATTCTGCTTTGTCTGCTCTTTGATGAGCTTTGTTAACTACTTTCAAAACTCAAACTGGAAATGAAAAAGGAGATAAGAGATTTCAAATAAATAAATGAGGTCCTTCTGAGGTGCATCAGTTGGGAAACTCTGCCAAAGCGGTGAGGAACCTGCTTGGATTCCACTTGCTCTGAAGGCAGACCACTGTCACTGGCCCCACTCTTGAAGGGACTCTTTAGTTGTTGGGGCTTGGGGGGGGGGGAGAGTTGCCATCAAGTCACAGCTGACTTATGGCTACCCCCATGGGGTTTCCAAGGCAAGAGGCCTTAAGAGGTGGTTTGTCATTGCCTGCTTCCACATAGCAACCCTAGTATTCCTTGGAGGTCTCCCATCCAAATACTGACCAGGGCTGACCCTGCTTAGCTACTGAGATGTGATGAGATTGGGCTTGCCTAAACTATCCAGGTTGGGATACTCTGTAGTTATCTTCAGATGAAACCAGTGATTCATCACAAGCCTTGTATGGTGCCAAGGGGAAACATCTGGGCAATTCAGAATTTTAGGAAGTAAAACAGCCCCTCCCTCTACCAGTTGCTTGGTAGCCAACACAGGAGAGTTGTTTGATCAATCACTCACACCACCCTAAGGCCAAAGCCACAGATTTTAGATTTCTTCCATAGGTCCTTATAAAAGTTGACACATGACAACCAGGAACCAAGCCCAATCTTAAGGAGTTGGTTGATGGGCACTGAGCAAAAGGGCCTGAGATCTCTGTCTCATATGCATATAAATAAAGTCGCCGTGTCTGGAGTTCTTTTTTGATGTTCTAATGTTTTACTTGTGGCTTGGATGGAAGGGGGCATTTGGGTACAATTGAGAGGCAGTGTGGTGAAGTGGTCAGAGTGTCAGACTAGGATCTAGGAAATTCAGGTTCAAATCCCCCACTCTGCCATGAAAGCTCACCAGGTTACCACGGACCAGTGCACACACACTTGGCTAACCTACCTCAAAGAGTTGTTGTAATTATAAAATGGAGAAGGAAAGAATATATATTATAATCCTGTTTTGGGGTGGCAAGATTCCACGCTCTCCCTCAGCCATTGGCCCGTCAGCTGCCACCCAAGAGTACCCCCGTGCCAGGTGCTGGGTCTGCTCCTCTTCCCCACCCACTCCTCCTTCAGCCACTGTGCCCTGTCAGAATTACTGGCAAACGGCTTTCTCTCTTAATGAAGAAGCTTTTCCTATGTGAGATTAACTGTCCCCTCTGTGGCTGTTGGTAGGTGTCACAAAATGGCAGTCATCTGTGTTTGTAAGATGGCTGTGGTTCTTTGTTTAAAATGTTCCCCCATAAGGTTTAATTGAGCTGTAGCTCCAGAGAGGGGCCTGCAGGGGTATCACTCACTGGGTTAAATGGGACTTCCTCATCTGCTGGCCTACAGTTCCCAACTGCCCCAAGGCCAAAAAGTGTAGGAAAACAGGGACTGTCCCAAGGCAGTCTTCATCCCTGGGAGCAGCAGAAATTCAGCCACTCCACAGTCGGTTGGACTGGGGAATGAATAGAAGTTTCCCTGCTCTCCATCCATGAATGTTAGCTGCACAATGTGTCTTTTGTAGGACCGGCAAAAAGCATCCATACAACTATTAAGAAAGCTGTCTCCCTTTTTGGAAGACTTCATGCAAGGAGAAGTGGGTTTATAATTCTAGAAACTCCCGTTGGGGCTTGACTTTTAAAACACTGATGCAAGATTGTCTGGTAGTTATCAATCTGTATGTACTGAATGTTATTGCTTATTGAATGTAATGAATATTTATACCGGACTAGGATGAAATAATGATACACTATGCACTTTACTAAATGATGACCATAAATAGAACACATTAGTCTGTTAAAAGGTTTTTGCAGTGTATATTTATTTGTTACTAGACTCTCTTAACACTGCAGCTCAGGTTGCTTCAGCCTCCAGGTGGGGCCTGGAGATCTCCCGCTTTTACAACTGATCTCCATCTGACAGAGATCAGCTTCCCTGGAGAAAATGGCTGCTTTGAAGGGTGGACTCTATGGCATTGTACCATGCTGAGGCCCCTCCCCTCCCCAAACCCCGCCCTCTCCTGGATCCACCCCCAAAGTCTTCAGGTATTTTCCAACCCAAACCTGGCAACCCTACTCCAGAGG
>NW_015165274.1:301490-305341 GCF_001447785.1 Gekko japonicus | reverse complement strand
CCCATAATTGCTGCCAGCTGGCTGTTTGCCAGACCTGCATCTTAAAGGGACAAAACCCATTTACAAAGGCAGTATGCCCTGAAGAGGAGAAAAACCAAATGAGGTTTTACAAGCTTTTACCATTTCTAATACATCAGTAATTGCTGCCATCCCGACAGTCAAGCCATTTAACAAAACAAAACTATTTTACCAGGGACAAAAAAGTCAGGGGGAGAAGAACACAATTTAAGAAACCACCATAATTTTACACACGAGAAAACCATTGCTTTACACCCATTTTCAAAAAGACTTATCAAAAGGAAGAAATACCAATAGAAAACCAACATGATCTTACATTAGAGAGAACATTATGCTGCACAGAAATTATACAAGCACAAAACCTTACAAAAAACAGCTAAGGTCCAAATCAGCATTTAGCCCATTAGGTGTAAGAGAATTAAGTTTATGAATCCATCTGGCCTCTTCCTGAAGGAGAACTTGCCATACATTGGCAGTTTTGTCCACCACAAAGAGCACAGTATATCTAAAATCATCACATTTATGTTTCTTAGTATTGAAATGTTCAGTTAAAGCAGTTTCAGAAATATTATTTTTGATGCGTGAAATATGTTCAAGGATATGCACCTTGATAGGTCTAGATGTCTGTCAGATATAAATTAATTCACAGGGACATAGGATTAAATAAATTACCTTTCCAGTTGAACATGTTGAAAACTTAGAAAGTTTTATCTGATGTTGACCGGGAAGATTAATCACATCCCCCCCTCCATTGCTAAATGATAAGTTTTACAACGCAAGCATTTATGGTGCTCAGGGGGAAGTGTCCTGTCATTTGCATGTCTCCTGAAGTCAGGACGCACCAATAATCCTTTATGCTTTTAGTTTTTCTAAAGCTGACTATAGGGGAATTGCCACACCCTGGGATATCTTCCACCAAATTCCATAACCTTTGTACAGTCCTTTTAATGGGCATAGCCAAGGATGTGTATTGCAAAGCCCAATTAATACTCTCATTTTTTACTCTCATTTTGTTGGTCAACAAACTGTTTCTAGAGACACCCCTAGCTCTCACTTCTGCTTCTTCTCAATCTCCTGGTGAGGGCTGGAGATCACTGAAAATTACAACTGCTCTTCAGGTAACAGATCAGTTTCTCTGGAGAAAATGGCGGACTCTGTGTCATTATACCCTGCTGAGGTCGCCACAGCACATTGACGTTGGGCACTCTCTCGGAGCCTCTTTCTAGATCTCATTGTATTTATTTCCACAACGGGCCTTATTCCTAGTAAACAAATATTGCAAAGTCGGTTAACGGCCATGGAGTGGAGGTTGGGAATCACTGATCTAAACCTCACCTGTAAAGTATCTACCCCTAAACATGAAACTGCATTGAACACTGCCACCACTTAATCTTATGATACAGATTAAATCTGAAAACATGAGCCAAACGATTCTGATAAAATCAGCTATTTACAGTAAGATGCAAGAATCTTTCCAGAGTGGTATTTCTTTGGCTGCTACACACTACAGTTAGCCTAAAAGTCACTTCTGGTTCTTACCCATCACTCTTCTTGTGCAGAAATCCAGACTTCTCAGTCCCATACTGCTTATTGCCTTGGTGTTGATGGATGCTGTACCCGCTACCCGAATTCTTCCTGTTCAGATTTTCCTGAATCCAGCAACCAGAATAAAAATTATATTGGAAACTATTCCAGACACAAGATAATGTGATTACTTCACACACTGCTATTGCTCCAAACCCCTTTGGGGAGGCAACTGGTCTAAAGGCTATTTTGAGAGCCGGTATGGTGGTCTGTAGTATTTAGAGGACTGGAGTAGGCCTGAGGAGATCCAAGTTCAAATTTCCTCTCAACCATTCACACTTTTTGGGTGACCTTGGGCCTGTCACACACTCTCCTCTTTCTGCCTAATTTACCTCACAGCATCATTGTAAGGATAAAACAGAGGAGGACAGGACCCTGTATATGACTCTGAGGTTCAAGGAGGAAGAAAGACCATTAAACTGGAATGTGACCTGCATAAAACAATATTACTCACAGTCCAGCAGTCCTAACTGACCCCACCTTGCCTCATGGGAGCTGCTTGCATTCCTTGCCCCTCACAATAATAGCAGAGTCACTCACCCCTTTGTTCTCCAGCTGCAAGATTCCTCGGAGGGAATCTCGAATCCGTGTGAGCTGCTTTACCTCTTCTTCCTTTGCTTGATGCAGCTAGAACAGGAAGAACAGCTATGAATTGGATAAGAGGTGATCTCTATCCCTGGTGTAACCCCTCACTAGAGGGGAAAGCCAGTCAAGTTTCGAGAGCCTTTTCCAGAATTGCCCTTATCACTTTTTTTTTTGTTCTAGGTTTTTAGGTTGCTGTGTTTTATCTGTCAGGGTGACTGAAAATCTGGAACTGCCTTACACCAAGTCAGACCCTTGATTTATCTAGGTCAGTTTTATCTACTCTGATGGGAGTAGTTCTCCAGGGTCTCAAGCTGAGGTTTTACCTATCTTACCTACAACCTGACCTTTTTAACTGGAGATCCCAGGGGATGAATTTAGGACCTTCTGCATGCAAAGCAGATGCTCTGGTACTGAGCCATGGCTCCTCGCCATGCTGCTTTTGCCACTGTTACATGGTTTCACTGAGGTTATCTGCCTTGTTTCTGTTTTTCTGTTGTATTTTGTTGCCTTAAGTGAGCCAACACAAGCAAGCTGACAGCACAATCTTATGCAGAACTGCTCCAGGCTAAGCCCATTGATTTCAATGGCCTTTGACTGGAGTATTTCTGTATAGCATTGCAGTCTAACTCGCATTATATAGAAAAGTTAGCATGTAAATGCATTAACAAGTAAATACATATAGCAAGGAGGAGCTGCGGTGGCTCAGGTGGTTAAGACGCTGAACTGCAGGCTGTGGAAGGTCAGTAGTTCAGCAGTACAAGACCCGGGTGCCGCATGACGAAGTGAGCTCCTGTCTCTAGTTCCAGCTCCTGCCAACCTAGCAGTTCGAAAGCAAGACAGTGCAAGTAGATAAATAGGTACCACTTTGGTGGGAAGGTAACAGCGTTCCGGGCGCCTTGGTGTTTAGTCATGCTGGCCACATGACCACGGAAACGTCTTCAGACAGTGCTGGCTCTTCGGCTTTGAAACAGAGATGAGCACCGCAACCCTAGAGTCGGATTCGACTGGCTTTCGAGCAAGGGAACCTTTACCTTTACATATAGTAAGAAGTTTCCAAAAAAACTTCTCCAGGGCCAGGACAGTTGTGTTCCCCCCCCCCCCGAAAGTTATACATGTGAAGGTCCAAGTTACATTCTAAGCATCATGTGAAGGTAAGAGCTGTTTAAGACTGATCTAACATGCTAATTTTCACTTGTCCATGAGGGGACAGCACATTTAACATGAACAGTAGTAGCCCTGTATTTGAATCAAGGCAATTAAAATCAAGGCAAACCCATCAGCAATGTTGATGTCTTATGCATGACTTACTGCATGTAAGGAGGCCACAAGCTTCTCAATGAACGGGTACAGATTCTGTGATGCCTTCCAGCCATCTTGGAAGAAACTGGTTGTGTTTTTGAGTTTTGAGTGAAGAGAGGTATGAGGAGAATGAGAAAGAAAAAGACATCTAAGTTTCTAAGCACTGCCATGAAAACATGTATCTAGACAAGACCTATCTAACATACTATTATGAGGACTAGGAGCTTAATAGTTTTTGATAGAATAAAGAATTAGACCTCACTCCTATGAATTTGCCAATGACAGGTAATTGGAACCTCCAGGAGATCTCTGTATTAGGTGCTGGGGAGAAAAAAGGGCACCTGTTACCTTAATGACACCTCCTT